>NC_092345.1:97866229-98172258 GCF_963676685.1 Mytilus edulis | reverse complement strand
CGGGGGGTTCTACAAAAGGATAGACGCTTGTCTAGACACAACACACTAATAATATTATAGAGAAAGAAAATCACTAACCCGAACGGAAGAAAAATATAAAATCAAAAATAAAAAGGTAGGAAGATGTATAGAGAGTTTTTTAAGTTGTTAGTATAGTTTGTGGTAATAAAATCGTCAAACTGAGTCTATTTTAATTTGCCGGTTCGAACTGTTTTAACTGTAAAACACAAATAAGCATGAACTCTTTTCAAGAATATCTTTACTAGACTTATCACTAGTACATTGTCATCATTATCATAAGTCCTTAGAGCATCATGAGTTTTACAAGATTTCTACTGAAACACTTTTTCGCATTGCATTGTGTACTGCAAATAAATTGCTGAATAGAAATAGAAATTATTTATTTGCAATAATGACAGCATTATGATAATATAATATTTATTTGACTAAAGATTTAAAATACATTTATAACTGTTAAGATAAAGCACGACGAATAATCAATTTGACTAATTATACTAAATCTCTGCAAAAATTCCAATTTATATTATTCTTATGTCATGATATTTCATATGAAAAAAGTATAAAATCAATATTACCACAAAACGAAAACAAATTATAAGGACTTGTAATTTCGGGGTCTGTTATTATTAAAAGTTGTATGGTTCGCTTCTGACCACATACGAATATATAGAGGGTTATTAAAATCCAAATGGGGGTAGGCCGAAGCCGAATCTCCTGTAGAATTTACCCACCCTTTATAGATCCGTAGTGGGTCAGTGGTTAACCGTATAACTAATTTATCGCAAGCTAGACTTTTTCTGTTGCGTTGGGTTGAAAAATAAACAATGAAACACAACAACATTAAGAGATGACGTCACCATAAACAGTACATGTGACGTCATGAAACCCCTACGAAATTTACTAACCCCTACGGTTCACTAGTAGTGGTGTTAAACTAATTACAACGTGAAAATGTACCTGCGGTGCAATAAAGGTTACTATGCGATATGAGGTTTGCTATTTGTTGAAAGCGATAGCTGTTTGCCTATATTCCATTTGGTTTCTGGTGGAGGGTTATCTTATTGACAATCATGCCTCATCTTCTTAATTTTTATATTTATGAAAACAAATTAAAAGCAATAAGCCCTAACACATAGGTATTTTAGAGTGATGATCAATGGTGTAACAACTTAACTAAATTTTATTGATCATTCTCTGAAGAGTTTGTAGCTAAAAAAAAACCTACTTATACAGTTTATTTGTTTTAGTTCTAGATTCTTACACAAACAATTAAACACGAGAGATCCATTTATATTTGGACAAATGAGACATTTTGTAAGGGGTAGGGCCATGATCTTGGAAATTGATTTCACATTAGGCACGTTTGTTAAACGTATTTAAATCTTTATAAAGACAAGTATCATGTTTTGTATACTATCTAACAACATGTTGACGTATTCCTGAACATGTTATCATATTATTATTTTTTGGAGATTTTGGTCAATTTAATATATTTGTCATCAGGACATGTTCAGGTTTGCAAATTAAGGTTAGATTTTATGCAACTTATGATACTGCGCATTTCAAAGATAACGGAAAAATGAGGTTTTTTTTTGTGTGGTTGGTTCATTGCGCATTTAAAAAACACAGCATACAAGCCCATAATGCTACTTTATTATTTTATAAATTGTTCTTTCAACCGTAAAGACCCCCAACAACAAATACGCACGAACAAAATAATGAAACCAGCATTTAAATATTTTGAAATTATTATTATATTACTCTTTATCCTTGGAAGTGTTTTGATTGATGCGAACCTTGATTTTTGATTTGTCGTGACATTTTTTGCCGATTTGAATTACTGCCTTTTTGTATGCATTTAAATGAACTCAAAGTATATCAAACCATAAGTCAATGTTCGTTATATATTGAAATATTCAACGGAAATACTAATACAATAAATACTTATACAATCTCTAAGCAAACATGTCTCAACATATACAAAATCAAAACTAAAATATAACACGAGATGAATACAAAATAAAAAAATAATTTGAAATCAAAGATAGATTAATATTTCATTTTTGGACACACTCAGTTCATAATGCTCTTTTATTTTTGTTTGTTTCCTACAATGATGTCTTAAGATTATATAAAAGAGTAACTGATGTGATTGTTCGCAGAACATTTAATCAGCAACAATTTGTCTGCTTTTATGCATAGCCTATTTATATTAATGTTATAATGAGAATTTTAAATTCTTACAGGTCGATTCTTTACAAATAAGTGATTGTTTGAATGTTTTGACTATTACACTAGTTAAACACTAACCGCGGAATTTGAATATGTAATTATCAATTCTGTAATTCGGACACAATTTATCCTTTTCCAAACAGTTTGATTGTGTGTTTGTATAACAAAGGTTTGGTTCGTCTAATTCTATTTCTTTTTTGGTCAAATTTAAAATTGACGTCGTCAAATATTCTTGTTTTCCTCTAACTATCAACTTTTGATGTCACGAAAAAAGGCGAACATGCATAAAAGAAGTATTAGTTTTAACAATTATGCGTATTATAATTTTCTAAACAAATCTCATAAAATTTATTACCCTAATCAAACTAATTCATAAAATAACAACTGTCGTGAGTGGATTTGACTGTCAATAAATCTATCTGTTTTGAACTGACAAAAAAGTAATTTTCGGTAAACTCTTTCCAGATGTAATATTTATCACAAACTATTAAGAATTGACCTACTATCAAAAATGTCTATTTTACCTGCAATCAAGTGTGATTAAGTCCACACATTTGCCGTTTTACTGCTACTAGGCTCGATAGCTGCATAAGAAGGAAGTTAATTTCTCAGACCTTTGTGTCTTTATAAATGCTTCATACTACGTTAACTATCATTCAAGCTACATTTAAAGCTAATAAGTATCATATTAAAGGTTTTTCTACACTTGATGAAAACATCTTTGTCTTTGCATTATATATTGCTACTATTGTTCGTATACATTGTATTTTATGACAATTATAACCCTACAAAATTTCAACAAAAATAAATCGATAGTTAATCTCCATAAGTTTAAAACTCAAGATTATTCAATTGATTTCAAAAATGTCGAATAATTAAACAATATCTATTTAGCTCAATAATTTAACTTGAAACCACGAGTTATATAAATGCAATTTATTAGCATTTGGAAAAATCGGAATTTGTTTGTTAGAATAGCAAGTACATAAGCGCACAGAATTTAAAGGATATATTCCTGTCGTTTCCACACAACTGTGAATTAAGAAGATATTTAAATGATTTCATGGGATTACTGAAATACAGGCGAAATATACCAGAGTAACATTCAAACTAATAAATCAAAAATAAAATTGTCAACGCTAAAACAGAAAACGACAAACTGACAAACAATAGCACACAAAACACAACATAGAAAAACTAGTACCTGAGCAAGATGAACTTCACCAAAACCTGGGGTGATCTTAGGTGCTCCGAAATTGTATGCAGATCCTGTGACATGTCGTTACTCAAGTTGGATGGCACCCAGTAACAAGTCTTATTCGGTCAGTCACGTTCGTGAAAAGGGGACGGATTGTATTGACGACACTAGCAACATATCCGCTATCATCTGTGAAACGGATATTCTATTACGTTTAATATACGGTCAAACATGTCCAAGGAGGATTTCAACTTCACTATTAGGAACTCTAGGTTTAATTGCGTCCTTGCGTGCAGCAACCCTATATTATGAAAATCATGATAGGAAATACAAGCGGTTATATCATGTTAATTGGGAGATTTGTATTTCGTATGAAGGCGCTGCTGGAATGTTGCTACATAGAAATGGAAAGATGAAATCAATTCTTTTATCGTTAAGTTTGTTTTTAAACCGACCCTTATTGTCAATTTATTGATGTAAGTCAATATATGTGGCAGACTTACTTGTATCTGTATTATCCTTTATCTCAAGTTCGATATGATAACTTCGTTCAAAAGAGACACCATGTGTTGAATAATAACTTAATAAGTGAGAGAAACATCATCTATATAGCTAAAAGAAAAGTTAAAATATACTATTAACTTCTTGTCGTTCTTCCTAAGAAATTCCTATATAAAGTCAGCCTGATAAGACAGAAGGAAGTCTACAAGAAGAGATGCACAGTTGGTCCCCATTAGAATGCCGATTGTCTGTTTAAAAAACACGATCTGCAAACGTAACAAATATGTTGTCATTAAAGAAAACAACCGATGTTGGTCATTCTTTTCTATGGAAAAAAGCAATACCAACTGTTTCAATTTGTGTTTTAGTTAGGAATTGGGTATACTTATGTAAAAGGCAGAAAAGTCAGATTTGTCAATACTCTTGCAAGATGAAAGAGTATAAGATTATATGTACTCTAAACGATCTTTGCAAGTATCCACATCTGATTCACGCCCCCACTAGAATATGTAGTTTTGCAATAACTTTGAAGCCCGGCTTTGATTGCTGATTTAATTGATGTTAATAATTCAGAAAGAGGTTTCTTGGAGCACTAAGAATGCCCTCCAATATACCATTGTTTGTAAGGACACTCATGCAGTTTAGGTATCCAATACAGCGATGGGAGATTCAGTTCTCCATTATGGTTAAAGTTCCAAACATAGAACACAGCTGTATTAAACCAGGCTTTCCTGTTTTGTAATTGTCGTCAGATTATATGTTAATATAAAAAAGAAGATGTGGTATGATTGCCAATGAGACAACTATCCACAAAAGACCAAAATAACACAGACATTAACAACTATAGGTCACCGTACGGCCGTCAACAATGAGCAAAGCCCATACCGCATAGTCAGCTATAATTAGCCCCGATAAGACAATGTAAAACAATTCAAACGAGAAAACTAACGGCCTTATTTATGTAAAAAAATGAACGAAAAACAAATATGTAACACATAAACAAACGACAATCACTGAATTACAGGCTCCTGACTTGGGACGGGTACATACATAAATAATGTGGCGGAGTTTAACATGTTAGCGGGATCCCAACCCTCCCCCTAACCTGGGACAGTGGTATAACAGTACAACATAAGAACGAACTATAAAAATCAGTTGAAAAGGCTGAACTCATCAGATGGACAAAAATACAAGTGGACGTGGCCAGGTATTCATACATCCCGACACAAAAAGACGCAATGAACAGATCTAAGTTTCTAAGTGAATTCTCAATACCTAATTCATTTATCTTGTTTTTCTTCACTCTAATTAATTGTATATTGCACATATTGTTGTGTAACAATTAAAATTGGTGTACATCATTCCATCAAGTATCCCTGTTAAATTACCATTGAATACCCACGGAGAATATTCAGTAAAATTAACAAATAAAAATCATTGGTTTAAATATCTGAATACATTAATATTTGTAACAAATAGTCTCAGTGACATTGCAGCAATACAGCTTCTTTTCAACCTCTGTCGACGGTAAATAATAATCATTTTTTTACTCTTTGAACTTGCAAGCTGCAATATGGTGCTGAATAAAAAGTGAGGCGAAAGAAATCAAAAGGGAACTTCAAAACCATTCGAAATTAGACTGACACCACCATAGCAAATAATCTCAAAGATGATCACCAACCCCACAAAAAGCCGGGTATGATCTCAAATATCTGCTTCACGTGTAGCACAAGTTAAAAGATAAAGAGGAGACGCACAGTATACTTCAAATAATTGCATTGTAAACAAGAGTGCACACACTGAAATGTCTCGCCTTCTTTACTAATCATTGATATTATGTTGATACTCCTAAATATAAAGCTTTATTACGACTGTCACATAAACTTAACATGAATCATGAAAATGAGGTCAAGGTCAGTTGAACCATATGCCAGGCAGACATGTACAGCTAACAATGCTTCCATACAACAAACATGACAAATATAGTTGAGCCTATTGCTTATAGTTTAAGAAAATAGACCAAAACACAAAAATTTAACACTGAGCAATGAACCGTGAAAACCAGGTCAAGGTCAAATAAAACCTGCACGATTGACATATAGATCATAAAACATTTCCATACACCAAATATAGTTGACCTATGACATATAGTATTAGATAAAAAGACCAAAACTCAAAAACTTAACTTTGACCACTGAACCATGAAAATGAGGTCAAGGTCAGATGACATCTGCCCGCTAGACATGTACACCTTACAATAATTCTATACAACAAATATAGTAAACCTATTGCATAAAGTATGAGAAAAACAGACCAAAACACAAAAACTTAACTGTAACCACTGAACTATGAAAATGAGGTCAAGGTCAGATGACATCTGCCCGCTAGACATGTACACCTTACAATCATTCCATGCAACAAATATAGTAAACCTATTGCATAAAGTATGAGAAAAACAGACCAAAACACAAAAACTTAACAATAACCACTGAACCATGAAAATGAGGTCAAGGTCAGATGACACCTGCCAGTTGGACATGTACACCTTACAGTCCTTCCATACACCCAATATGCTAGATATATTGCTTATAGTATCTGAGATATGGACTTGACCACCAAAACTTAACCTTGTTCACTGATCCATGAAATGAGGTCGAGGTCAAGTGAAAACTGTCTGACGGGCATGAGGACCTTGCAAAGTACGCACATACGAAATATAGTTATCCTATTACTTACAGTAAGAGAGAATTTAACATTACAAAAAATCTGAACTTTTTTTTCAAGTGGTCACTGAACCATGAAAATGAGGTCAAGGACAATGGACATGTGACTGACGGAAACTTCGTAACATGAGGCATCCATATACAAAATATGAAGCATCCAGGTCTTCCACATTCTTAAATATATAGCTTTTAAGAAGTGAGCTAACACCGCCGCCGCCGCCGCCGCCGCCGCCGCCGCCGCCGCCGCCGGATCACTATCCCTATGTCGAGCTTTCTGCAACAAAAGTTGCAGGCTCGACAATAAAACTTGTTATGACGAAAAAAATGTAAGAAAATCTTCTATAGGTTACAGTACGGACTTCAACAATGAGCAAAGCCCATACCGCATAGTCAGCTATAAAAGGCCACGAAATGGCAAATATAAAACAATTCAAACGAGAAAACTTACGGCCTAATTTATATAACAAAAAATGAACGAAAAACAAATATGTACTGAACTGAACTGAATTTTAATGTGCGTATTGTTATTCGTTTACTTTTCTACATTGGCTAGAGGTATAGGGGGAGGGTTGAGATCTCATAAACATGTTAAACCCCGCCGCATTTTTGCGCCTGTCCCAATTCAGGAGCCTCTGGCCTTTGTTAGTCTTGTATTATTTTTAATTTTAGTTTCTTGTGTATAATTTGGAGTTAAATATGGCGTTCATTATCACTGAACTAGTATATATATTTATTTAGGGGCCAGCTGAAGGAATTCCTCGTTGCATTGAAGACCTATTGGTGACTTTCTGCTGTTGTCTGTTCTATGGTCGGGTTGTTGTCTCTATGACACATTCCCCATTTCCATTCTCAATTTTATGTAACACATCAACAAACGACAAGCACTGAATTATAGGCTCCTGTCTTGGGACAGGCACATGCAAACAGAATGTGGCGCGGTTAAACATGTTAGCCGGATCCCAACCCTCCCCTTATCTGGGAGTGGTATTACAGTACAACGTAGGAACAAACTATAAATACAGTTGAAAAAGGCTTAACTCATCAGATAGATACAAATAAAAATACATCTAACAACAAGAATGTGTCCCCAGTACACGAATGCCCCACTCGCACTATCATTTTCTATGTTCAGTGGACCGTGAAATTGGGGTAAACCCTCTAATTTGGCATTAAAATTAAAAAGATCATATCATAGGGAACATGTTTAGTAAGTTTGAAGTCGATTGGACTTCAACTTCATCAAAAACTACCTTGACCAAAAACTTTAACCTGAAGCGGGACAGACCGACGGACGGACGAACGAACGGACAGACGGACGAACGAACAGACGAACGGACGCACAGACCAGAAAACATAATGCCCCTCTACTATCGTAGGTGGGGCATAAAAACACAGATGTTTGTATTGCTCACACAGTGTTGTCAATATAGTCGAATTAAATGCACCTGTCAAACAAGTTAGTATAAAACCAGATTGAGTCCCTAATTTTCTACTCAAGGAAATGCCTGTACCTTGTCAGGAATATGACAATTGTTTTCCCTTCGTTTTGTGTGTTTGAGTTTTTGATTTGTCATTCGATAATGTTGATTCTGTTTTGAATTGTTTTGAGTTTGTATTTAACATAGCGAACCTATTTTAGCATATATATATACATACTAAAGTTATGCTAGTGATGACATTTTTTTAAAGTGTGCGATCTTAAAGTGAAAATATTTTAGATTATATATAGAAAACAGAATTTTAAACAATACATGAAGGACCTTTTAGAAGAAATGAATATAACTTTTAGATAATTACTTTGTAATACAACTTTTAATTCATGAGGAAGAGGCATTCATCATTCTTTTATCTTTTTACCGTTTTTACCGCAATTATGGAATAGTGCTGTTGATATTTTTAAAGATCGATACTAATTTTTAAAGAATACATCTATCGGTTAGGGGTATAAATGTGATACCAGTGTATATATAAAGAAAGAGAGGAATTTTAAAGTATGTGACATGACTTTTAATCAACACAGAAACATTGTAAATACAGGATAATGGAATTGTAATATAATTGTGTGTGGATAGGATCTCACCGTGTATATAGTCTCAGCACTTCAAAGCATTTGGTGGAGGCATCACTGTATATTAGAAAGCCACAAGTTATACATACTAGCGTATGGTTCCTCTACAAAGGGGTTAAAGATACAGAGGTAAGGTAAGGTTAATTTTACTTCCTTCTGTTGTGTGTTTGCTATATCACGATGAAATGTATCATGACATCTATAAGTTATCAATGTTTATATTTTGTTTTCATCAAACTATTAATCTTCTTGTTAACTTGAGGCAGCTAGCGTCCTGCTAGAGAACATGCTAAATATTGATAATTACAATCTGTCATTACAAAAGGGATTTCATTTTCCACTAGGATTTTTTTTCTTTCAAATCCTTAATGTATTCCAAATCTTTACAGTGTTTTTACTTTTAATTTAAACATGAAATTTATTGTTTATAGGTTCTAAACATGATAATGTAATATAACTGATCATTGTTAAAATTTGTCTGATAAATATATAAACTTGAAATAGGAAATGGGGCATATGTCAACGAGACAACAACCAGACCAAAGAGCAGAAAACAGCCGATGGCGACCAATGGGTTTTCCAACGCAGCGAGGAAATCACGCACCCGGAGGTGGTCCTCAGCTCGCGCATTAATAAAAAAGTGTAATAGTTCATTGAGATTGACGTCGCTCTAAAACTCCAAAACATATATAAATGAACTAAAATCAAAAACACACAATACTAACAAAGGCCATAGGCTCCTAACTAGGCACAGGCGCAAAAATGCGGCGGTGTTAAACATGTTTTGTGGATCTTAACCCTCCCCACATCTCTAGCCAATGTAGAATAAAGAAACATAGTAATACGCACAGTTAAACTCAGTTTCAAAGAAGTCAGAATCCGGATTCAGAAGAAGTGACAAAAGAAACTAAGCAAAATGACAATGATGCATAAATTAACAAAGACTACTAGCAGTTACTGACATGCCTGCTCTAGATCTCAAATAAACTGATTGAAAGATTGCTTTCACCATATGAAAGTCAAGTACAATCCCTCCAGTTAGTGGTGTATTATCACACCATCATAAAGTATATGAGAAGAACATAACCCGTAATATGCAAACAACTGGATTTTGAATAAATGTGTTTATTGCTGATGCAAGGAACCTATGAGTGAATCAATATTAATACCAAAATATGCAATCCTTAATCCTTATAATATATTATCATTTTAAATTAACTGTTTAAACTTTGAACTTTTCGAAAGCTTTATATGAGTTTCTACCTGACGAATAGAATACATAAGCTGTATTAGCAAATTCTCGAGGAACTTGTGGTTCTCGATGTTCGTCAAATTCGCACTTCAAGTTGTTTGGTCTTTTAACTTGTTTGATCGAGCGTTACTGATTTGTCTCTTGTTGCTTAGTTTTCACAATAATGGTGTGATCGATATCCTGCTAAACAATAAACACCACCTAGACATGTATTTGTTCGCTTACCCATGAGCAACGAGGCAAACTGTTAGCCGGAAAAACAATAATTAAACTAGAGATAGGGAAATTATTTGATCTCAAAAACTGCCAGCATAATCAGGAATAAACATGTTTCTGGTTAATGCGCATACATATATACGTGTAAGAATATCAAGTTCATATCTATGAGAAAAAATAAAACAAGATAATACTATATTAGGAATCATTTATTTTTGCATTTTAGTTTCAAAAATATAATTGGTCTAAATACATTGAAATATAATTGGTCTTGTATTGAACATTATAATGTAATTGCACTTTTTGACTTAATAAAAATAAAATAACACTATCTTATAAAAATAACAATGCATTTCATAACTAGAACATATGGTTATCTTTTTATGTATAAAATATATAATTTCTAATTACTTATTTGGAATCTCCCTACTTTAAAAAAACCATATTGTGCACTTAAACTTACATATCAAAAATGTTTAGATAAAACAATATTTGAGAATATATAAAAAATATGTATGATTAGTAATATCAACAATTACTGATGTCATTTTGAAACGTTATAAATGTAACGTTTTGTGTCTAATCACCTATGCTACCATTGCAAATGTAGTATGTTTAAAGTAAGCAATACAAAAAAAATATTGCAGACACATACAAAGATGTTATCTTTAAATTTAACTTAATAGTTTTGTGTTTACCTTTTTTATTATTACAGAAGGTTTATATTGGTGCAACAAAAAATGTCTTCATAATTTGTAAAGGACCACTCGATTAATGAGAAAACTTCTGTGAGATAAGATTATGTGATCGTAAAGTGTAGAGTTTCGTAAAGTCGAAGGAATCATAAACAAAATGACAGAACTTCAAAAAAGATGGACGCTAGGTAATATAACAGAACTCATAGTTTTCTTCCATATAGAACTGAATGCGATAAATGTATGTAAATAAAATATTTCGTTAACATATTAAGATATAAAAAATATCACAAACATTTGGGCATTTGAATAAGAAAAATATGAGTCGTAGAACATTATTATATTGCATTTTGTTACAAACACATATTAAATTACAATAATGATCATTAATGATTTTGAAAAAAGCAACAAATCAGTATCGTCACTGATCGAGAAAATAAACTTACTTAACACTATAAAAATATTCTTCCTTCATTACTGATTTTGGATACTTCTCTTAAACGAGAGAATTCAAATGCAATAGTATTCCGTTTCATTTCAAAGATAAATAAGGTTGTTTATTCCACTATCAGACACTTATGGAAGACGTTTAATACAGCAATTCTTATAACATATGCAACAATGGTTTACTTGCGTTTCTGTTAAAAGCGAGGCAACTCTACAGGAAGAGTGATATTTTAAATAATATATGACAAATGCATAAATTTTTAAATTGACAATTCATCTGCAGTGTAAAACAAGGTTAAAATATTAGCTTTGCATGTATATAAACTTTCACAATAATACAAAATAAATATTCTGAAAATAAAAAAAAATTAAAATTAACAAATATATATAATTTTATAACAATACTAAAAATAATAATAAAAAAAAAAAAGAAAATCATAATAAAACTGGTTATAAAATATAAATTATAAAATACTGAATCCCTAAATTTATTGAGTGAACTTCAACGTAGATATTTTTTACAATTAATGTTAAACATTGTGTCAAAGACAAGAAATAACAAGAAATAATGATTTTCTCATTAGAGTAAAATTTCAAGGTAAAACGTGTTCCCTCTCTCTAAAACCATTTCCAACTAGTCCTCGAAAGATACTGGTAAAGATTATTTATTTTTTTATCAATTTGCCAGTCTAAATTGACATAACTCGACTAAAGTTATAAGTAAACAGTAACTTTATCTTCAAACATCAAAATACAGAAACTTATAATTTACTTAGGACTTCCTAACACCAGGAATATATCAACTTAGCAGAACTTGCGTCCTCTATGCTCTTCAACTCTGTTCTTTATATGGCCTTTTATAACTTTTATGGTCAAGGGTCACGCGCGTCCGGCGTACACAATTTTAATCCTAGTATCTATGATGAGTTTATTTCCAGTTACGATTGATAGAAGTGTCATTTATAAAACTTCTTTTGGCTACATTTGTTAGAAATATCGGCTACAAATAATCATTATTGGATCAATTATCTTAACAAAGATAATCTTGGAATGGTTCAGTTACTTTAAAGCAATTTCATCTCCAAAGTGTTTAACCAGTCAGGACTATGATCGCAAACTGTTTTCATGATGCTCGGTCGAAAAGTTATCCCTTGAAAAGTTTGCATTCATATGCATTAATAGTTGAAATATCCATTGAGGAGTTTGGTCTATTTTATGCTTATAAATTTATATTTGTTTTGGCTATTGAAGGTACAAAAGATTAATAATTGCTACACTATCCTAATTTATTGAGAAAGTACAAAAATAAATATAAAATGAGATCCATCTTTGAACAGATTGTCAAATGTCCTTAGAATGAGAAGTCCTTAAAATTTTAACAAACTAGATATCGATTGAATATGTATAATAACAAAAATGTAAAATCAAAGAAATAATACAAAGACCACATAATTTTCATTAAAATGAAAGTTCATAACTTTTACCTATTTTTTACAATTTTAAAACTAACCATTGAATCGTGACTGTTCTTGTATAGCATAACTATACTCTTGAGACATTTAAGGAATGGCTGTAATATTTTTTCTGTCTATGAAGAAATAACATAAAAAAATTGGTGCACACTGAATAACGCGAGTAGCGGGTTATTTAACAGTGTGCACCACATTTTTTATGTTATTTCGAATAGACAGAAAAAATATTACAGTCATTTCTTATAATTTAATTCTAAATTCCATTTTAAACCGTAGAAAACCATGAAAAAACGTTGATGACGGCACGGTCACATGACTAGATTATGTCTATGAGCTCATAACAAAATAACGTCAGCCAATCAGAAGACGCGTTACATCCAAAATTAAATTATTATTTCATTGATAATATTTCAGAACACCATATGGTAAAATCTATCATAACTAGTTTTTCATTAAGTTGATAAACATAAAAACTTAAAATACAAATATATAAAAATATCAAAGTGGCAGAGTATTTCATTCTTTTTTAAACTTACGTCATTGGTCATAAATCTAATGTAAATTCCTGCACATTTTTTTCCACATAAGCACACACGTACAGTTGAATATCATAAAACATATTTCACTCATAAAATTATGGATTAAAAGGAGGATTGCCGTTATATATCAATATAAGTATTATTAATGTATTTAGAAAACTTAAAACGCGTGAACATTGAAAACATTTATCAGCGGATATTATTCTAATTTAATTGTTTGTTTTTGGGTGGGCAAAAAGTTGGGAAGGGTGCTGGGTAATCAAGTTAATACATGCATATCCTTTATATTTTGAGACAAGCCTCATCAGCAAACTTTACAGAAAACATTGTCAGAAACCCATATGTATGTCTCGCAGCATTCACTGCAGGTAAGATAGATCTATGATAAGAAACCTTGTATTATACTAATTATATTAGATAAACCAAACAAAAGGTCTGCATTACATTCCTTGTCGCGCTCATCTAAAGAGGATTCATCTGTTATTACTGCATTGGCAAAATCAATTAGTCGAGCATCTATCTTACCATCTGCACTACTGTCATAGATAAGGAGAAGTGACACAGACATAAAACTGAACACAGTCTGTTCGGACATTGCTATATGTATATGTTTAAGTTTTTCCACAATATTTAGCATTTCCTTTCTTCTTTCTGTAATACCATCATGAAAATACTGTTTTAAATTCAACTGTGCACCCTCATCGTCTAATGCTCTTCCTATGTATTTATTCTGTGATATGTATTCGCCAGTGTGTTTCTGGAAAAGCTGTTAATAATATGCGCAAGAGGTTAATATACATACATCAAAGTAATCATATTATAACATGTTCAAGCAAAGAAACGAGAACGGCACATTTCTGGTTGATAACTTTTTGTTTAATGTTTTTGTTTAAATCCGAATCTTTGGTTATACAAGTTGGAGGTTTAGCCAGCTATAACACCATTTTCTTCAAAACATGCCCGTACTAATTCAGGAATATGACAGTTGTTTTTGCACTTGTTCCATAGGTTAATTTTGTCAGTTTTTAGGCCCCCCTTTTTTTGAATAATATCTTGGATTCCGATACTTATATGTTGAAATTTTTTAATATAGGTGTCATCTTGATTGAATGTTGCTATTGCATATGACGTTTAGTGGAGACCTATCTCCATGATAAATAATAGACAAATGTAGTTTTACCTGCATTCCACAGATTCGAAATCCTAATGAGGCAGATGTTGAGTTTGCACATCTACTTTCTAACAGCTGACGTTTGGCCTCTGTACAATCAAACGCTCGCTGTTTACGGCCCAACTTCATATCTAATATACACGGATTGTTTAAACCAGCAAGCAAGTTCTCCAACACAATAAACTCTAGTCGTGAGTTAAAGATTTTTTTATACATTTTAAATATGTTTTTCAGTTAGCATTTACGAATGTTGTTAATGTTAAGTTTACTCTGTACCACTGGTTGCAGTATTATAGCATAAGTATTTCATTATTTGGTTGTCTTGGTTGCTTTGTTTAAATTACCGTTTTGGGGTCTAGTTTGCAGTTATTGCAAGATCGACGATTATGTTGTTTTTGCTGAGAGGTCGCTTTTTTTCGTTTATACATTGTATCTAATTTTATAATTTGACGATCGTCTTTTTAAACCTTATATGGCCCACATGGCCAATATGAGCTGGAGTCATCACATGGCGTCTGTCGCCCGCTTCTTTGACAAACACCTTCTTATTTCTCCTCTGAAACTACTTGATCAATTGCGACAAAACTTAGCAGCAATCATCCTTAAAGCATGTTGTTTAAGTTAGTGCCCTTAAATAACGATTTAAATATCCGTCCGTTTTTGGCTAATATACTTAAAACTATGACAGTTATTGAAAATTTTTCAAAACAAAAATGATCGGCAAACAAAAACCCTACAATACAAGACAGCATAAAATTGAGAATGGAAATGGGGAATGTGCGAAAGAGACAACAACCCGACCATAGAAAAAAAACAACAACAGCAGAAGGTCGACAACAGGTCTTCAATGTAGCGAGAAATTCCCGCACCCGGAGGCGTCCTTCAACTGGCCCCTAAACAAATATATACTAGTTCGGCGATAATGAACGCCATACTAATTTCCAAATTGTACACAAGAAACTAAAATTAAAATAATACAAGACTAACAAAGGCCAGAGGCTCCTGACTTGGGACAGGCGCAAAAATGCGGCGGGGTTAAACATGTTTGTGATATCTCAACCCTCCCCTATACCTCTAGCCAATGTAGAAAAGTAAACGCATAACAATACGCACATTAAAATTCAGTTCAAGAGAGGTCCGAGTCTGATGTCAGAAGATGTAACCAAAGAAAATAAACAAAATGACAATAATACATAAATAACAACAGACTACTAGCAGTTAACTGACATGCCAGCTCCAGACTTCAATTAAACTGACTGAAAGATTATGATTTCATCATATGAACATCAGGCACAATCCTTCCCGTTAGGGGTTTAGTATCATACCATCATAACATATATGAGAAGAACATAACCCGTGTCATGCCAACAACTGGCCAGTTGTTAGCCGAGATCTTTAGTCGAGTTAATATCCAATGACGATTTTTACCGTTTTTTTTGTTTGTTTTTAGCGGAAACCATAGCAGACAAACGTTGAAAAACTGTAAAATACAAAAAAAAATCAACAAAATAGGACCTAAAAACAAGAAAAATAACCGACGTAGCCAGTCAATTCCGTATAACTCAGCTCTTTATATGAGATATTTAACGCATTTATGCTTTCTGAGGAAGCCCCTCGTTACATGTACACTTGGAGTTACATGTTTGCATTGATAATGTTATCTGCGTATCATCTCCAATGAAGCTTAACCGCCATGATTAAACCCTTTTTAGTGATGATTTCTGTGCGATAGTTTGTAATGATGGAAAGTAGTCTTAAATACATTTGTAAGGATACGTTGTGAACAACTGGTTGACCACAATGCGTACTGCTGCATGGTTCTTTTAAGGCACTGGTTACTCCAATCACTAGTATGACATGTTTTGCAACTGAAATAGAAAGGAGTATTAACTATTTGTATCATTTATACTAAAAAAAACAACACATTAATACTACATTAATACTACATGCGTGTTGAATGACCTTATGTATACGCTGGTGTGTATCTTTTATATGTACCTCTGTTTTACATACATGTACCTCTATGTTTTATGTACGTAGATATAGGAAGATGTGGTGTGAGTGCCAATGAGACAACCCTCCATACAAATAACAATTTAAAAAAAAGTAAACAATTAAAGGTCAATGTACGGCCTTCAACACGGAGCCTTGGCTCACACCGAACAACAACCTATAAAGGGCCCCAAAATTACTAGTGTAATACCATTCAAACGGGAAAACCAACGGTCTAATCTATATAAAAAAACGAGAAACGAGAAACACGTATAAATTACATAAACAAACGACAACTACTGTACATCAGATTCCTGACTTAGGACAGGTGCAAACATTTGCAGAGGGATCAAACGTTTTAATGGTACCAAACCTTCTCCCTTTTTCTGAAACAATAGCATAACATCACAACATAGACGTTTTTATTTTATATACATGTACATGACGTGAGAGTTTAATAAACTATTTTTTGTCTTGTTTTGTAAATTTTTAATCAATTAAGCATTTCGAGTGTCACCTTGTACTTTGATTACAAATTTTACCCACACACTGAAATAAAATTGTTCCTGTTAAATTAATTATAAGTTTTATGGAAATACGATTTATAATAGAAACAAGAATTTGTCCATAGTACACGGATGCCCCAACGGTCCACTATCATTTTCTATGTTCAGTGGACCGTTAAAATTGGGTAAAAAATCTAATGTGGCATCGAAATTAGAAAGATCATAGCGTACTAAGTTTCAAGTTGCTTAGACTTCAGCTTCATGAACTAGATGCTCCACAGGGCGCAGCTTTATACGACCGCAGAAGTTGAACCCTGAACGGTTGGGGCAAGTATGGACACAACATTCAAGCTGGATTCAGCTCTAAACTTAGATTGTGATTAAATAGTTGACACAGCATAGGTTTCTGACACAGAATGAATGTGGAATAATGAACTTAAAATATTTTTTTAGCCTTTGAGCAATTCACTATGCTGTTGAATATTGATCCTCTCAAAAAAATATTTGAAGACATTTTCTTTTTATTTATGAAATCTGAAATGAGAAAAATTTAACCCCCCCCCCCCCCCACTCATTTTTTTTCACATCCCCCTTTCCCTTTTTCCAAAACTGATTTCAGTTCAAATTTCTAATGGAGTTTGCAACAATAACTACTCATTTAAATACATCATAAAATATTAAAATGTAAAATAAAGTGCTTGTTATCACTGAATGGTAAAGATTGTTTTAATTTATCAGTTGGTAGTAAAAGTGAATATACATTGTATATTGTATAAAACAATGATTTAAGTTGATTCAACTACTATTCTCGACAAAGAAAGACAACTCCAATTGAAAATTTCTTGCTATTGCACAATATTGTGCAATTAGATATTTCTTGCAATTGCGCAATACTGTGCAATTGAAAATATTTGCTATTGCACATGTAATACTGTGCAATTGAAGATTTCTTGCTATTGTGCAATACTGTGCAATTGAAAATTTCTTGCTATTGCACAATACTGTGCAATTAAAGATTTCTTGCTATTGCTGAATACTGTGCAATTGAAAATTTCTTGCTATTGCACAATACTTAATATAATAATTTTGGATCCTGATTTGAACCAACTTGAAAACTGGGCCCATAATCAAAAATCTTAGTACATGTTTAGATTCAGCATATCAAAAAAGCCCAAGAATTCATTTTTTGTTAAAATCAAACTTCGTTTAATTTTGGACCCTTTGGACTTTTAATGTAGACCAATTTGAAAACGGGACCAAAAATTAAGAATCTACATACACAGTTACATTTGGCATATCAAAGAACCCCAATTATTCAATTTTTGATGAAATCAAACAAAGTTTAATTTTGGACCCCGATTTGGACCAACTTGAAAACTGGGCCAATAATCAAAAATCAAAGTACATTTTTAGATTCAGCATATCAAAGAACCCCGAGGATTCAATTTTTGTTAAAATCAAACTAAGTTTAATTTTGGACCCTTTTGACCTTAATGTAGACCAATTTGAAAACGGGACCAAGGATTAAGAATCTACATACACAGTTAGATTCAGCATATCAAAGAACCCCAATTATTCAATTTTTGATGAAATCAAACAAAGTTCAATTTTGGACCCTTTGAGCCCCTAATTCCTAAACTGTTGGGACAAAAACTCTTAAAATCAAACCCAACCTTCCTTTTATGGTCATAAACCTTGTGTTTATATTTCATAGATTTCTATTTACTTATACTAAAGTTATGGTGCAAAAACCAAGAATAATGCTTATTTGGGCCCCTTTTTGGCCCCTTATTCCTAAACTGTTGGGACCTCAACTCCCAAAATCACTCCCAACCTCCCTTTTGTGGTCATAAACCTTGTGTTTAAATTTCATTGATTTCTATTTACTTATACTAAAGTTATTGTGCGAAAACCAAGAATAATGCTTATTTTGGGCCCTTTTTTTGGCCCCTTATTCCTAAACTGTTAGAACCAAAACTCCCAAAATCAATCCAAACCTTCCTTTTGTGGTTATAAACCTTGTCATAAATTTCATAGATTTCTCTTCACTTTTACTAAAGTTAGAGTGCGAAAACTAAAAGTATTCTGACGACGACGACGACGACGACGACGACGACGACGCAGACGACGACGCCAACGTGATACCAATATACGACCAAACAAAATTCAATTTTTGCGGTCGTATAAAAAACTACCTTGATCAAAAACTTCCACCTAATAGATATAGGAAGATGTGGTGTGAGTGCCAATGAGACAACTCTCCATCCAAATAACAATTTTAAAAAAGTAAACCATAAAGCGGGATAGATGAACGGACTAGCGATCGGACGGACAGACGGACGAACGATCGGAAGCACAGATCAGAAAACATAATGGGGCATAAAAAGATACTATGTTTCAAGTTGGTGTGACCTCAAATCCTAGTCAAATACTTTAACCAAAGACTTTAACCTGATATAAAGTGACGCACATACTTATAAACCTAATGCCGGGTTTACAACCCTTCAATGGTAGTCGGAGCAGGTAAGTGTACGCATGACACAAGATTATGGTGTACGCTTCATCGGATACGATCAGATTTCAAGGCATGGCAAGCCAATCAGTGTTGATTGATTGTTGTTTAACTAACGTCCAGTGGCAAACAGATTGGTAAGAACTAAAGGTTAAAAGAATGAGAGTACATTGTGTGAAAAATAGAATTGGAACATTGTCATCATTTTGGCCATGCAATAAGACATCCACTGATTCATGAAATATTTGTTTCAAGTTATTTGACGTGCAGGGAGACATCTGAGTAAACGTTCCTCTTCCGACCGGACTTGTCAGGGTAATTATACATCACGCACATCAAAACAAACGTCCCAAGTTAGATTTAAAGAATCGAGTCATTTTATAGCCGACTATAGGTGTAGGTTATGCTTATTGTAAAAGCAGTACGATGACTTATACTTGCTTACATGCACATTTTGGACGCTGGGTGATTTATACTGTCTCTTTGGTAATCATACCACATTTCTTTATTTTATATCTATTGGTGGATGGGGAAAATCTAGGTTGCCGTATTTCTACACCTAAATTGACTGTCCTGAAAATCTAGCATTATTAACCAAAGAATAATGATATTGACACCAAAGTAAGATAAACAGAGATAATTACTAAAACCGAACGTTATTAACCAGAAAACCATAAAAACGACCCAAAAGTAGGATAAACAAAGCTAATCACGAAAACTTAACGCTATTCACCAAAGAACCACGAAAATGAGGTAAAGGCGGATAGGCAGAAATATATCAGTACAATCATTCAAGACATAAAATAGAATTGATATATTTCTTATTTGCTTAAAGAGGTATTAGCTAAGTGTGTTTTTGTTTTGGGGATGTATAAGTACCCTGCCACGTCCACTCAGTGTTTTTGTTAACTGTATTTCTGCCTTGTAACCATCTGACGAGTTAAACCCTTTTCAAACGATTTATGTTCTTATGTTACACTGTTATCCCAGTACCTTAAGACTAGTTTTAATCCTGCCACATTATGTATATGCCTGTTCCAGACCAGGAGCCCTCGGACTGCAATTCAAAGTGTGTCGTTTGTTGTTGTATTTAATATTTGTTTTCATTTCATTATGTTGTATATACTGGTAATCAAGCCGTTAGTTTTCTTGGTGGAATTGTTTTACAGTTGTCTTTCGGACCCTTTTATAGCCGACTATGATGTTTGGGTATTACTCATTGTTGAATCCGTACGGTGACCTATAATCATACTAATTGATTGAATTCGCTTCATTTGGACAATGTTTCATGTCATCGACTTACTTGACTTCTTCCACCCGGACACAGGGCGACCACAGTTGTACCATCGGCAATCTTCCTATTGTATATCATGTATATATATAGAGACTACGACACGTGAAGTGCGTATACATGATGCATTTATTTTTTGTTGTCGAAGTTCTGCTAACTTACCTTTTAGTATTTGCCTCAGACGTTCGCTTCATACTATTATTTGATGAATGTTCTAACGGTATAATATCACAAGTACACAACTTTGAATTAGCGTTAATACAATGATTGTCCATTTGCATGTCGGATTCATTCTGGAAATCTTGTTGTAAATTTATTGGCAGTTTTGTACGTAGCTGGAAACCCGAGTCGTTTTCTACATATTGCACTTGAATTTCACCTGCAAGTATTGCAGAAATATAAGATAATAGAATATATACATACCAAAATAAAACAAGAGGCCCCTTATAACCGGATCGCGTACCTAACTAAAATTTAAGCATTTTAAGGAGTCAGATTGTTTTTACCAGCAGATCAGTTTGTTCTACTTCAAAATGTCATGAATGCAGTTTTTCAAAATTGTTCAAGTGAAATTAAGACAAAACCCTATTTTTTTCCAATGTGTGGAGAGTAAATTGATATTTTCAGTCATATAAAATGTACATTTAAAACAATTTTATATTGCTGTTAAGAGATACTCCTCATATTTCTCGTGCATGCTCCTTTTAGTTGTTTTGAAAAATGGGCCAAATGACTCGTAAAGATCCCTGATACAATATAGAACATGAATATCAAAGATACGATCAAAATATCGATTATTGAAATAGGTTACGCTTCTGTAAAGTGAGTTCTTAGATATGAATGGTTTGAAATTCAAACTGTGAATGAGGGTTAGTTTGTTAGAGGGCAGAATTTAAAAAAAATATATATAAAATGGCTTCTTCAAGCCCTCAGAGTTGTGTTAATACTTCTTTTATGTGCACGGACGGGTAAAGCCCAAGGGATGACCACATTTATACACCCGTCAACCTCTTATGTCGTTCATGGTAAACCACATTTATATATATATACCCGTCAACCTCTTATGTCGTTCATGGTAAACCACATTTATATATATACACCCGTCAACCTCTTATGTCGTTCATGGTAAACCACATTTATATATATACACCCGTCAACCTCTTGTGTCGTTCATGGTAAACCACATTTATATATATACACCCGTCAACCTCTTGTGTCGTTCATGGTCAAAGTTTCATTGATGTATAATAGGTTGTCTGTAGCGAAGATGTCGCTTTCATGTGTTAATAAAAAAGAGATACCGTTTTATACTCATAAGTGAATATAAGTTGTTATACTACATGATCGTTTACAAGAGTATAATATTTCACTTCTTTTATATTTTTCAGAATGAATGCGAATTGATGACTAGATAGAGAGGCAAGGGCTTTTATGATGGTTTGTACATGTTGTATACTAATATTCTGTTTAAATGTTTTAAGATATATATCATGTATATTGTTGATTTGAAAAACAAAGATAAAACCATTCAAAACTATTTGTATCATCTCTTAAACTGCATGGTCCGTGGGTGACTTTTGTAAGGCAAAATTTCGTTCCTTAAACAACACATCCTCTTTTTCCAGTGGCAGTATATATTCTAGACCCTTCATCATGATCAACCCATTTTGCTTATATGTTCACGTACTAAGTATGCATGAAATGTTTCCAACTGAACATCAGACTGAGAAAAAAAAACATTTTAATCATCCAAATATATATAGGATTGTTACCTTTGAAATGCGGAACACATTCTTTTAAATGATCAGGTAGTCGTCGGTAGAATTGAACCTCGGAGTCCTCTCTAGGTTTACAAATTAGGTTTTTTGAAATTTGTAGAACAACTTTATGTCCTCCGACTTGATGTTCAAATGGTGTTATCACAATTTCGTCACTCTGTGACATATTTCCCATTTACTGAAATAAACAGATATAGAAAATGACTAGGTTTGTGCTTGATTTTCATATGATGTAATCTTTCGATCAGTCTAATTGAGGGATGTAGCTGACATGTCAGTAGCTGTATGTATTGTGTGTTGGTTTATCCGTTTAACTGTGCGTATTGTTGTGATTTGTTTATCCGTTTAACTGTGCGTATTGCTGTGTGTTTCTTATTTACACAGAGACTAGATATATTCACGAAGGGGTTGAGATCTCATAGAACATAGTTATTAACCCCACCGCATTTGGGGCCTTTTCAAAGTCAGAAACCTCAACCCTTTGATAGGCTTGTGTTACGTTGCTTTTCTACTTTTTTAGTTAATTTTTATGTTTAGGAGTTTGATGTGGTGCCCATTTCGCTGAACGTGTGTACATTTCTGTTTGGGACCAGCTGAAGACCGCTTACAAGTGCAGGATGTTCTCACTGCGATGCAGACCCAAGTCAGGAGCCTGTAAGTCAGTGGTTGTCGTTTATTTTGTTTTTCGTACATTTTCTTGTACATAAAATAGGCTGTTTTTTTCCTCGGTTGAATTTTTTTATATTGTCATTTCGGGGCCTTTTATCCTGTTTATAGCTGACTATTTAGTATGATCTTTGTTAATTGTTGAAGGCTGTATGGTGATCTATAGTTGTTCATTTCTGTGTCTCTTGTGAAGAGATGTCTCATTGGCAATCACACCACATCTTCAATCTTGTTTTTTTTATATTGGTGGCCTGGATATATGAAAAAAGCAACAGAAAAACTCGGTAACCGGTCTTCTGGAAAAAATGGCAGTACCCAAATATACCAGGTATCCAATTTGCAAAAAAAAAGCGACGGAAATCAGATAAGTCTTCTTTTAAAGGAATGAAAAATTCCAAATTTTTATCAATTTATCATTTGTCATAAAGCATCTTTCAACATATAATATAGCTAAAGACAAACTTCAAGATCCACTAAACGTTGATGTTATATGTTTGATCCTCCGTGATATTTTTAATCTAATGAAGGTAAAAAGTCATTGTTAGAAAGACGCCATTTATAACTAAGTATTTTAAAGAAGTGATAACTACACATTTTAAATAGATACAAACAATTCCATTGATTTTCAATTTTAATTAAAGTTCTCCGCTCTATAGATTTTCATGAATGGAGTATAAAATATACCCAGAATAAATGCACTTTATCAAATACATATATCAGAACAACAACTTATAAACTACTACTCTTCGCATACTATGTATATAGACACGCATCATAAATCTCTGTTAAAAGACAGATGAAAATAAGCATAAATTTATTACAAAAGTCACTTTATGCATGGAATATATGTTAAATCATCGAAAATTATTTACGGAATGCAATTAAGATCCTCCCTCATAACATAATTTTGGATCGCTAAGAGGTCAGTTCAAATATTCTATTCAAGTATGTTTTGGAGTTGGTTCAAATTAAATATATTTTATTTCATTTGAAATTGGATTTTTCCCGTTTGCTATTTGTAGTAATTATTTATAGATGGAAACTGGTATAACTAGTTCTGATACCGGTTCTGCAACAGTATGTACTATTTATAAAGTTTGATGTTAGGTGCATAAGGCACGATGACAGTTGTGGCTGTTTCTAATGGTGGGGTTTAATGGTACTATATAAAGTTGGCATTCAAATGTATTAGAAATTGAAAACAAAACGTTTAATAATTCCTTGCGTCCAAAGGACTATTCGTCCCCGAGGGTATCATCAGCTCAATAGTCAGTACTTCGGTACTGACATGTTTTAACAAGCTTTACTAAAATTGTTTCTGATGAAGGTAAATCCAGAAAAGCGCTGCTGATAGTCCACCAGCAGAGGTATCGAACCAGTGATGTATAAAATTGAAAACAACACGTTTTATAATTTCTTGCGTCCAAAGCGCTTTTCTGGATTTACCTTCATCAGGACCGCTCAAAGCCAAACATTTGAAATCCGAAGATGTATGAGTACTGAAACCGTTGAAGAGCTATATGTCAAATAAATCTAAAACAAATAGCCAAATGCATATAAAGCCAACTTTTAATTTTAGTTTCTTGTGTATAATTCGGAGTTTAGTATGACGTCCATTACCACTGTACTGGTATACATATTTTTTGGGGCAAGCTGAAGGACACCTATACGGGTGCGGGAATTCTCGCTACATTGAAGACCCATTGGTGGCCTTCGACTGTTGTCTGCTCTATGGTCGGGTTGTTGTCGCTTTGACACATTCCCCATTTCCTTTCTCAATTTTATTTGCCTGAGGGAGTTGAAACCTTAATTTCATAATAATTTCATAATTTATAAACGGACAATTTCAGTAAAGCTTGTTAAATCATGTCAGTACCGGTACTGACTACTGAGCTGATGATACCCTCAGGGACTGATAGTCCACCAGCAGAGGTATCGACCCAGTGATAAATAAAATTAGTATCGAAGGTGCTCGCAGTTACATCGAATTGACGTTGGTCACATTGGTATATATACAGTTGCTGCTATGTATGTTGTACGTACAGGCGTTGGAGGTATTAGCGGAGGAAAAAGAAACGATGCGAAAGAGGAACAATGTTATATGTCATGTATTTACATGTTGTTTGAATCGAATAAATCTGTACAATAAGATTGTATCACAAGAGAAAATAATATGTTACTGCGAGCAACTAATCCTATCTCGAATCCTATATCTGTGTTTGTCTTGTTTATAGTCCATTGAATTTAGAGATTAATACTTTAAATTCGGAAGACCAGGAAGAGGGAGAATTTAAGTTCGTAGAACACTGATTTGTAGAACTATAACCGGTAAATAACGTAAATAAGGATAAATCTATAAAATGAAGAGTGCATGAGTGAAAACTGTTGTTTTTTTCTAATACGGGTACAAAATTAACGTGTGTTCCCTCATAGTACATATCTTTTGAAATTTTGTAGACTTTTAACGAAAAGTCCTCTACCATTGTCTACGGAACTATGTAGTATTTAAATAAAATAAATTTACAGGTTTATTTTTTAGAAATTGGATGATTATCAAATATATCATTTTTAATCAGTGTTTATCGAGATGTTTTAACATAGTGAAATGTATGACTGTTTACCTTAATCTCTTTTAATGACAGCCGACTAGTTAATACTGGATTTAGCGAAATGTCGTCTGCAGGATGAACATTCATTCATGAAAACGGTTTGACCATAACGTATTTAATTTTCATTAAATGTAATGCAATATTCAAATTGATTATAATTTATAAACACACGCATGTATAATTTCTTATTTGTTCTTAATAATTCAAGTGAAAAGTTCGCACATGTATGTTTATTCTTTTCAATTTAAAAGCACGCACTGTATATGTAAACATGAGTGTGTTTTGTGAAATACAATAATCAAATAGAAAGTAACCTACCATACTGAAATACGATACATACGATGAATGACAAGACCATTGATTTTAATGATTGAATGATAATAAGTTTCATTATTTATACTCACTTATAAGTATTGTTTGTGTTTACTAATCCAATACCTTTAAACACTGAGGTTAACACTATCTTAATACACACAGCGTGTTACGTAATCATTGGTGAAATCAGAAGTTTAGTAAGGTGTTGTGTTCGGCTAATAAGACGTGTCTTAGCTTCCAACACAATTTTTTGTAATGGTAAAAACAGATAAAATCTTAAAATAAAAACCATGTCATTACTTCCTACTTCACATTTAATATATTAATCATCTAAACATTTCCTGCTAAAGCAAAATACCACGTGGTCTAACAAAATTATAGTATCACGTGGGCTGATGATCAATAACTGTAAACTGGAATGCAACTATGTTTATCTAAGATCTGAGTCTAAACAAGGTTCAACTTGAGTTTACTTTCAACGGTTGCATTTAACCTTTGTCGTATTTTAATAACGACTTCAAAATATAAATAGTGTGACTGTTTATTGACAGGGATCAAGAACTTTAATATATAAATACAGGTTCCAAGTATTGATTAGATTGGTTGACAGATATTTCGAGGGGAGATAACTGTTTGTGCGATAAATGCACGTTCGTGTCTTGTTTTTTTTTAGGTTTTTGTTATCATAATAATGGAATATAATTTTTGAACTTAAAAAAAAAAAAGAAAATCGGCGCATTTTGCAAAATTTTTCACCAAATAGGTAACATAACAAGGGCTTGAATATTTTGTCAGACTTTATTGTCGGCATTTAGAATTTAACGTGCGACGGCGTTATTTTTTTTTAAACGATGGAAAATGATATTTGTTCGTATAAATAATGTAGTGAGAATATGATAAACACATTTTTTGATGTTATAGTTTTTTTTATATAAGAACTGCGGTTACACACTTTCGATTTATTGATTTCAAGCAGAAAAAAATAACACGAACCGGCTTATAAAATTTTTAATAAAAGGTTTCCAAATGTAACAATTTTGATAATTTGGTTTAGATAGGAAAGTCGTCAAACAATTTCTACGAAATGAATAGTTTTTTTTTTATATAGTTCAAATATCAAGGCATATGTAACAACATTGTATATATAACAAATGTTAGTGGAGAATTAAATTATTTGATATGTGTTCTTTCTTCAAAAAATAATTTCCTTGAAAATATAGTCCTACAAAATTTAATTTGTTTCTAGTATAACTGTAAATGATACTGTAAACCAAGGTAACTTTAAAGGTAAACAAATAAAATGTAAATCACGAGATTTTTTTATACCTCAGTGTCGATTTTAAATAAAGAAATTGTGAAGGTTCAATTGTAATACATGAAGCTTTTCATGAGTAATAAAATTGAGAATGGAAACGGCGAATGTATCAAAGAGACAACAAACCGACCGAAGAGCAAACGAAATAACAACAATGGGTCTCCCGCACTCAGATGCGAGAGTCGAACATGAATTCTGAGAAATACAACACATGAACTTTAATAACGAATGTATACAATGTATATGATAATTATTCTCATAACTGTCCGATATTTAATATAGCCATTCTATGCTTCTTTACATGGACATAATTCATGGAAATTCTCTACAAAGTATAACTATTGAAATGAACTGGCAAGAATTACATATCAATATTTATTACATATGCATACCCAATAAAACATTTCAAGAAGTGGGTAAACGGGGTGCTTCCTCGGACTCACTGCAATAATGAATTATCTGTAAATCATCAGATTATTCAATCCATCTTGTATGGGAAGGAATTTGTAAAGGGGTTGCCTTTTTTCCATTCTTGTTGTTAAAATGTAAATTTGATATATGATCTATAAATATTTTGAATTGAATAAAGTAACTATAATTCTTTAAATATCTGTTAAACATATATTATAAAAACCTTTAAAGATAATCCGCTCCATCCCATAGGTAATAGCGCTAGCCCTTGTCATATCTTGGTGTGTAAATGTACACCCATAGATCCAGGTTTTAATACTTAGCTCCTGAATCGTTGTCTTGGCATGTAATTGTGTTTTCTTCCATGTTTAATGTTTAACCGTCAGTATAAATCCGAAAAATATATAATGTGAAATTGTTCATTTATTGATTTTACGTGTTTAACTTTTATCAACTGGCCCTCTTATGTACTATTTCAGTAAAAATGGAAGCCCAAAACATATAAATGAACTAAACTTTTGTTGAACGAGGAATACTGCTTTCTCAAAAGTTGCTAAGACAGGGCTATGAATCAATCAAAATTAGGTCACCACTGAAAAAATGTTACGGTCGCCATCATGAGCTGATTAGACATTATGACAAAAGTGTGTCAGAAATCATATCTGATATTCTTCCTCAGTCATAATAACCTCCCATCGTTACCGAACTGAACAAAGAAATAACACGACGGGTGCCGTATACGGTGCAGGAAATGCTTACCCTTCCGGAGCACATGATTTCACTCCCGGTTTTTAGTGGAGTTCGTGTTGTTTCTTATTTATTATTTATAACTGTTAATGTAAATGTCCTTTGGTTTTGTGAGTCTCTGTTTACTTCTTGGTTTTGATTGTTATTGTCTTAAAGAAAAACTTACAATCCCAACAAAGGCAAGAGGCTACCGACTTGGGACAGGCGCAAAAATCCTCTATTTGTTGGTATGGATATTGATCCTATATATAACTACTAGTGTAAAAAGCTGTTTGTAGGGGTACATGTGTTGATCTTCCCTAGAGATTGACACTGGAATTTTCATCTTCTGTAAATTCTAAATACACGCCTGACTAGTCCACAATTATAAGATAATTTTAAACGATTAATATTTATTTCGTTTAGTATATTTTTACTATGATGGCAAACTAGTGTCGCATAATGTTTCGTTTAACATTTAACCCTTAGATAAATGGGAAAACAAATCATCACAAAGTATTTTTTTCCTTCTACTAAATATTTTCAATTGTTTCTTATGCATTGTAGCTGTCTGGTAAATCTTAATGATTCCTGTTGATAATTTTATGATGGTATGCTCCTTAATACATACAATCATTTTAAATTTTGTCGTTAAATCTAGATCATAGATACTTTTTATCATTCTGCCAAAATTTCAACTATGTTTATGGTTTCCAGGAATGGTTTAAGCATTAATAAAATGCATGCTGGAACAATTCCCATGCAAATGCGTGGTTACTCTCAGCAACAGTTAAACGTATGTGGATTTTAATCTATTTTTCTTTACTTTTCAGAAATTAAATGCATGTTTTTTTTATGATTTGCTAACATTTTTAAGATGCATTTGATTTTGAAAAGATTGCCGTTTTACCGGATACTTCTTATACTCTCAGTATTATCGTAGGAGTGAAATCATTGCTCCCTTTACGTTTGTTTTTACCTTCCGCGAACATACGAAAAAGCTATATTTTGTATTATTCAACCCTTACCTTCGGACAGTCCAGTCGGGTCAATTTTGATCCACCCATCCACCCACCATTTTTAAAACAATCACTTATGCTTTATCAAAGTAGTTGTTACTATTACGTATTCATACTTGTAATTCTGGTTATGGTGAACAGATATATTTATTTTGTTAATTTTGTAATTAATTGTTTAATTATATTATGAGATATATGATAAGAGCATGCAGATCAATATAAACATTAGTGCATCGTTATAACAATTAATAAGTAATACATACTCTCTAGGCGAGATGATATCCTAAATAATGTTTGGTTTTATTCTATAAATGTTATTTCCTTTAAACGATAGACGAACAAGAACAAAACTAAAAATTCTTTTTGTTTGTTTTTAATCCACCCACCTGTTTTTCTTTAACCTTTTACTTACCCTGTAACTATTGTGTTAAACTTTTAGATAAACAGAGGGATTAAATATTACTCAACTACGTACATGTAACCTCTTCTACATATGTATTTGGGAAATGCTATCCAAATAATCAGCCATGGGTCAATATTATTGTTCAATCATCATAACACATCTTCTTTACGTTTTCAGTTTTATGGTTACTTGTTAGATATTCAAGAAGATATTTTATTACATAACTTAGCCTTAGTTAGCGAGATTGTTATTTAGAAGGGTCTAATTTGCCGCTTTGGCCGCTAGAAGCTGAGCATGTCATGGTGCAAAAACTGATTTTAAGAAACTCCAAGACATATTTTTTGTCTTGATGTAAAAGAGTTTTAGATGAATGGAAGTAAAAACAAAAATTAATGGTAATTCATTGTACAAAAAGGAAATTGCACAGTTAGCAAACATTCAGTCATTTTCCAACCGTTCACTTTGACATTTTCAAAACCAAGAGCGATCTCCGCGTATTAGGTATGAATTCATTCGTTTGAATTTCACATTAGTTTACTGGTTTACAGACTGCATAAAGTGACACGAAGAGCACTAACATACTTTCTATTAATAATTAACTTGAAGTAAAAGATATTCAATTCAAAGCATATAAAAGTTAAGAGATGTGGTACGAATGCAAGTGAGACAACTATCCATAAACAAAGGGACAAATATGTAACAATAACAGCTTCTCGTACGGCCTTCAACATCGAGTCCCTACCAGGTAAAAAGTTATTCAAAGACAAAACATGATTAAATTAAAACAAATCAATTGAAACAATCAACACATTGATACATATACTAAACATATATACTAGTGATCCTCATAATCCAATTGTTTGATTGATTGTTGGTTGCTTAACGTCCAGTGGCAAATATTTCATGCATATTCAGGACGAGATCAAGTTCACAATAAATATTATAGGTAGGTCTTGAAATAATAGAGGCCATCTGGGATGATGGTCGGGGAAATTTGGACTGCCACTGGAAAATGAAGGTATATTGGATAGGGACAGAAATTTTGCCTTGCAACTGCCCACCTACGGACCCCTCAAAGAGTTGTTGCAAGGGTTCTTAACGTGAAAAGAGCGTGGCACTCTCCTTACACGAGGCATCGGATTTTATGTCCCCAATCTGACCGGACGTAACTGCGAACTTGATACATCCCGCACAGCCAAACGGACGCCCAACTTCGGCAAGCGTTTTACTGCCGGTCGGAAGAAGACCAAGTAACCATATTTCTATTCCCCAGTCACCCTTGGGGGTCATAATCCAATTGAACCGAAAAATTAAACATTGACAAAAAAAGCAAAGTTATTGGACAGTTATCGTTTTTTTCAAATAGCCATTGATAAAATGCATACCTTAGTAATTCTATAAACTGTCCTAATTAGTTCTACTAGTTTTGCTAAAATTACTGGTTGTTATGCATTCTGAACAAGACGGATCGAGCGCAAATATCGGCCTAATCTGACACGTTTTATTTTTGAAGTAATAGGGATAATACCACAATAATTACAAAAAAAAATTATTTCAATTTAAAACAGACGATGCCTATATGAACTGGAACTGTGCACACGCTTAATGAGTTTTCTTTATCAAATAGAGTACACACAAAAGCCAGCAATTTTTTCAAAAACTTATTTCACCGGAAGTGTTTCTTACAAAATGGTCGAACATAGAATTATGATTATCTCCGACTTAAATAATTTTTCAACTTGCATTAATCATTTTTGTTATAAAATTGAAGACGCGTAAAATAATATTGTCATTTCAAAATAATATGTGAAATAAAGAAAACATGTTTCTTATGTAACCTAACGTTTTGACCTTAAGTTTATTTACTTTCTGTTCATTAACCAAAAGTTGTATGGTTGTAGATTTGTTCAGGATGACTTTTGAATTCATGTTTCATTGTTTTGTCATATTGGGTTATACTCACTATGTGTTATACAAAAACTTGCATAATTAAGGTATTAAGCTATATGTAGCGATCATTTTAACACTTACCAGTAGTTGATTCTTTTTAATAATAATTTGTCCTTTAAAAACGGGTAATCTGTTTCGTGTCTTATAAAGTACTTTAAAACTGACAAATATATATAAAAAAAAGTTCATACAAAAAGTACTTCGGTCAACGCTTTTAGACCCAAATGAATTTACAAAAAGAACATTCAAGACTTAAATGAAGATTAATTTCAGAACGCAGGATTGCTGTTAGCCAATCAAAATAACGTATCATACATGCAATGCAATGATAGGATATTAATTCTTTCTTCATAAAATAATTTCCTGGAAAATGAAGTCCCACAAAATTACTTGAAATTGTACTGTAGACTGATGTTTAAAGGTCTAAAGATAAATGAATATCACGAGATTATCTAAACCTCATACTATTGAAGTGAACTGTCAATGATCACTGATAATTATCTATTCTCTATGCATACATAATAAATATTTCAAGAAGTGGAGGGGCGTTTCAACTCAATGCAATAATGAATGATTTATAAATGATCAGAAATATATTATATACTATCAGCGTTTGCAATCCATGGTGAAGGATTTTTATAGGTTTTTACCTTTTTTTTCAATCCCTCCGTTTACATGTACGTTTAATATTTGAACAAAAAATATTTTGATTTGAACAAAAATCTTTAAATTACCTTTGAAATACTTAGTCCAGAAATATTATTTACGCAATGCTTATTCCTATGACTTCTCGTATATAATTATAATTTCTGGGACTTTTGGTACATACTGAATATTTCGATTCAGAATATTTCTATATACGACTACGTTAGAAAATAGTTATGTCGCCATTGCATTTTGTCCTTTTAATAATTTTGAAGTGGAATTTATTAAATTCATTTTCGGTTTCTGTTAGTCACACAATTTACATAAAGTCTATTCCCGGTAAAAACGTATCAAAACTTATATTGATATTTGAGTGTTATAGTGTCATGAAATTTTCGCCGGTTACAAATTATTTTCCTTTGCAAAATATTTGATAAACTTACAGCATTATTGAATTTAAACCATTTATTCCGACTAACATTTTTTCTGTTTGTTTTGAATGGTGATTAACTATAACTTAATGTTTTATGGAAATTTCTTTTATTAATAATTAATACGACAAAAAAAAAATTACGGTTTAAAAAGTACCAACAAGCTATTGGCTACGTGACCGATTATACATATATATATATCTAATTGAAAAAGTCAAAATAAATAATTAACAATGCATGAACTCGATAATATGTATTATCAGCATTTTTCGTGTATTTTTGTCTATGCCCCTTCTTATTTATCATGGAAATGACCCCCAACAGTCATATTAATAAGACAGATTGCTAGAACGTAATATTGAACTTTTCTAGGTCTGTATCATTTGATGTTTTAGGTTACAACAAAACATATAAATCGTCGTGTTAACCTGTATACGCACTATTTTATGTAGATCGAATCAGCCGACGAAATGGTTAACCCTTTTTTCTCTTTCTTTGTTCACATTATATTCCTATTAATAGCTGAACACACCTAGTATATGCGTAACTCATATTCAGCTGACGAGTTTAATGAAAGGTCACATGAATAAAGGTTGATAATACGAATTGAATGAGGTTAATACATTATCAATGTATTTGAACTTATTTTAAAGAAGAAAAAAAAAGGCTGAACACTGACTGCTTTTTATTTCAAAATTCCGGATTTAAAAAAAAATAATACTTAAAACAAAAAGAATCGTACTTTAATCGTAGCTTATGTCCCTTCAAGTACACATTTAATTCATATTTTTACTATCGTCATCTTCACATTTTCAGTACTAGTATCATACTTAATTGATGAATATTGAAATGAAATTAAAAAAAAAGAAGATGTGGTATGATTGCCAAGGAGACCACTCTCCACAAGAGACCAACATGACACAGAAATTTACAACTATAGGTTACCGTACGGCTTTCAACAATGAAGTAAGCCCATATCGCTTATTACAAGTCTTATGTATGAACGAGACAGTTATTTCGGCAGGGTCTGGGCACCACCTCGACCCTCAGAAGTTGTTGTATTTATCCTTACACCACAGTGCCTATTTTAAATAGTAAAGGTCTATACATACATGAATCTTTTAAAGAATAAATATGGATTCTGAGAAATAAAACAAAAGAACTTAAATGACGAATGCATATATGATTATTGAACATATAACTTTTTTTTATATAATGTAACCATTCTATGATTTTTTACATGAATTTAATTAATTGAAATTCCATAATAAGAAACTTTGTTAGTGAACTTGCAAGGATTCACTGATAACTATTTAGTATATATGCATACACAATAAAATATTTGAAGAAATGGTTAAGTTGCCTCCCCTGACTCACTATAAAAGTGAATGATCTACAATTTATTAGAAATATATTATATATACTATAAGATTATTCAATCCATCGTGTATGGGAACGTATTTTAAAAGGCATTGCCTTTTGTCCAATCCCGTTGTTTAAATGTACATTAGGTATTTGAACTATAAAATATTTCGAATTGAACAAAGTATATATATATAACTATTATTTAAATATCCGTTAAAAATAATTTGAGCAAGACTATCCATTACGAAATAATTATTTATAAAACTTCTTCTGCATAATGATCATTTCTGAAAAATATTAAACTGTCAAAACCAAAGCGATCTTTGGCTGTTTAAAAAACAATCGTATGAAGCTACGCATGGATATTGTGTATTTTACACTGGTTTAATCGTTGCATTGTGACTTGAAGAACCCAAAAGTGCTATATTTATGATAAATTTGGAGTAAAACATATAAGTCACCTCAATGAAGTGTAAAGATATTTCATTGATCCAAATTACAAATGGATATGTACATAAAATTAAAGAGATGCGGTATGCAGGCCAATAAAACACATCTCTACGAAAACCAAAGGACAAAGAAGTAGAAATTTATCAAAGGTACCAGCATTATAATTTAGTACGCCAGTCGCGCGTTTCGTCTACATAAGACTCATCGGTGACGTTTATATCAAAATAGTTATAAAGCCAAACAAGTACAAAGTTAAAGAGCATTGAGAATCCAAAATTCCAAAATTGTGCCATATACGGCTAAGGTAATCAATGCCTGGGATAAAAAAAAAATCCTTAGTTTACTGTACGGCCTTAAGCATGATTAGCACCTGTTTGGCAGAACAAATATACGTTCACAATAGGAATCCATATGTTTTTCATTCCAACATAATATTAGTTCCAAAAAATAATGGCACTTTTATTTCGTCACAATAACACCCTGCAGTAAAATTAAAATTTCTAAATATTATATAAGCCCAAAAAGAAGATTTATTCTGTAATACTTTTTCCTCTTGATGAAATATATCACAATTTGTTTCGGACGGATAAAATGATATCGAATATTTGTTCAAATAGGTACATATTATAGAAAAATTATTACAACAAATGTTTAAGAGGAAGTTTGGTTAGGAGAGGAAAATATGGAAGCAACTTTAGCAGATTTTAATATATTAGGAAATAATCCTGTACATTAACTAAGGTTTATTGTGTAATCTCATTGGTTGATATCTTTGGCGGAAGTACATGTGATACATCCTCATTCTTTCAATATCCAAGCTGTGGGAAGGTCGTGCTCCACGTGTTGTCGGCAAAGTAACTATATTCTTTAACTTTTACTTACATTTGCCTTGGTGGCAATATAGCCTTGGTGGCTTTAAGACCTTGGTGGTCATTTATATATGCCTTGGTGGCAAAAGACCTAGGTGGTAATTTAAATATGGCTTGGTGGCAATAGGTGGTCATTTTTTATATGCCTTGGTGGCAATAGACCTAGGTGGTCATTTTTATGATTTTTTACATTTGCCTTGATGGCAACAATGAATTAAAAATACTAGCCTTGGGGGCGTCAAGACCTTGGTGGTCATTTATATTCGCCTTGGCGGCTTCTTGATAGAACTTGATGGTAATGTTTGACCTTGGTGGCAAAATGTTTTGGGATTTAGACCTTAGGTAGTTATTATCAACCCAGGTGGTCAGATATTTGTTATGCCGTGCGCCGGTTAAACGCAGGGCAAAGTGCTATCGCTATATAAAATATATGTGGAAGTCATAGTGGGGGCTCTGGCCATTTTGGAAAATTGTAGTTGAAAGGAGAAAAATAAATTGTTTATAGGAAAATATAGTACTGCAACCAGAGTTCATTTTTTAAAACTTTAATGGTCCGGAAGAACACACACCTAAATTATATATCGATGGAAAGAGGAAAACGTGTACAATAAGAAAAGTTGGGTCGTAAAAATCCAGAGTGGTCACAATTTTGTGAAATTGAGGTCAAAGGTCAGACCTAAAAATATCAATATTTCAACCACAAGAACAAAAAGGAGAAATATTTTGATATTTATTCAATAGAATGCTACAAAAACGATTCAATCATAAGCATATGCTATAAACGATGTTAAAACGACAAATTTGACCACTTATATGAAGAGCTGCCATTACAAAATGGCGTTGATTTGGAACCTTCTGATTTTTTTCCATTTAAGACATAGCAAAAGAAGAAGTGGCCTTGACCTTTTCACATCCATAAACTTTCATATTGTGTATAGTATTTCACTATAGTATATTACAGAACTATTTTCTAAAGTATAAAACACCAGTTTATCAAATTATTTCAATATTTTTTCTATCTTTAAAAAAAACAAAATTCAAGCGCTGAAACAGTGTTTTTAATTTTGCATCTTAAAGGTTGTGTATTTTGTGAAAATTAGTGTCTAGTTATAGATAAATACATATTGTGTATTTGTAAAGTCTGGACAGAGCAGTTATAACACAAAATATACTATAGTCACCCGAGGCGAATGCGAGGTTTAAAAAAAAATTGAGTGTAAAACAAAGTCAGTTTGGTGCATGAACATTTTTTTAGTGGGATAATCCTGGTAAAAAAGTTAACTCATTAATTTTTTAAGGGAAGGATGAAAAATTATACAATGCAATGCCAATTTTCTAATGTTGTAATTCAAAATTAGTCATGATCCTTATATAACTTTTAAAAGCGTCACACAATAGCTCAAGTATTCATAAAATAGGGACATGAATCAATCTCTTAGTCATCATATGCGGATTCAGTACGCGTATTAGCATTACAAGACACTTCCCTTTTTCATAAGAACAAGTTCGGCGCAGGACAGAGTTTGTTCAAAACAAACACAGTTTTTTAGTACAAATGCTATCTGGAGCGTAAATACCGTCATGTTTTGGTCAAACTCGTCAGATATAGTCTTACCTTTGCTTAGGAAACACAAAAGAAATGTGAGTACAAAGTTTCGATCAATGTTCGTGACCCATATTCCAATATGCATATGCATGATGTATCTGCACTGCCAATCCCAAATGTAATGGGGCGAATGTTGCTACAGAACCGATTCATTTTGTAATAGCCATACATTTACGAATTTTTGTTATCTTTAGGGACAATATACGGTTCAGAAGCGCCTTTGTGTTATTTTTCATCGATTAACTATCAAATGAACTTTTGAGCCTAGGCTCCGTGTTGAAGATCGGACCGTGACCTATAATGGTTTACTTTTATAAATTGTGACTTGGATGGTGTGTTGTATCATTGGCATTCATACCACATCTTCCTATATCTATTAACAAGCTATGCGGGCATCATTTTCAATGAAATACCAAAACGAGGACATAGCCCATAAGAGCACTGGTGGCAGGATGAAGTAATTTTTCTTCTTTTAATGTATCCTTGATATTTTCAGACACACCTTGGTGTAATTCTGAAAATCTTAATATAGACTTCAATTTTCCTGCAGCAGATATGGCATTCCCTAAATTGAGTTCAGAGCTAAACTCTATAATTCATATCCCTTGGCCCACTCTGCCTGAATTGTAAGGTGTCACAATATCTAGTTAGTTTTGGAGTTTGGCAGTTTGGTAAGCATCAGAGACAATCTTGGGTAAAATTGATCGGTATATATAGAGGATGTGCTACATGAGAAAGGCTTTTTTTTTATGGAAGAACAAATTACATCACTAACAATCGTTATTAATGAACTGACAGCAAGTTCAAATTCTAATTTTTCAGTGACTGTTTTACTTAATTGCACAGGTGTTGACTTCAATAAGTACTTGGTTATGCATGGATAAATGATTACTCACATTAATAAGCACAACTTAAAAGACTGTCCACACGTTTAGAGGACTCAGTTTTGCGTAATTTTCTGTTTTTTTAAAGGTTTTTCTTTTACACAAAAATCTTGTTTTCATATCCAAACTACAAGGAAGAAACTGGGCGCGAGATCGTATGAAAGTGTCAGGTTGTGAGAATACATGTCGATCAGTTTGATCACATATATGGATTTCTGTTGTTTCTAATTTAAAGTTCCCCAAGGGTGACTGGGGAAACGAAATATGGTCACTTGGTCTTCCCCCGACCGCCAGTAAAACGAAGTTGGGCGTCCGTTTAGCTGTGCGGGATGTATCAAGTTCGCAGTCACGTCCGGTCAGAATGGGGACGTTAAATCCGATGCCTCGTGTAAAGGGAGTGTCACGTTCTTTGCACGTTAAAAACCTTTGCATCAACTCTTTGAGGGGTCCGTAGGTGGCATGTTACAATGGAAAATTTCTGTCCCAATCCAATATCCCATCATTTTCCAGTGGCAGTCTAAATTTTCCCGATTATCATCCCGAATGGCCTGTATTATGACAAAACCTACCTATTGTTTTTATTGTTAGCTTGTTCTCGTCCTGGACATGCATGAAATATTTGCCACTGGACTTTAAGCAACCAACAATCAATCAATCAATCTAATTTAAAGACGCACCAATTTTGCCTTCTGGTGCAAGTCTCATAACATCACTGATGATTCGCCCACGGAAAGCAGAATATCAAGAGAAGTTGGTTTTAGCATCACCTTGTCACACACCAAATCTCTGCGAAACTTCAATAGTACTTTTCCACCGACCACTTGCAAGCATATTAATTGCTCTAAGGTTAAACATTGACATACAATGTGTTTTCACACAATGTCAACTATAGTCATTATCCGGAAAAACCTCTTATCCGAAGGATTTGGTTAACTTTTATATAAAGTCAAAATTTTATTAACAAAAATATATCTTATTTACAGAAAATACACGAAAGAACTACTATATATATTCAAATCACTCAAAAATAGATTAACTTCTCCTACAAAATTACATAATCACATCGAAACTATCAAATTGATTGTTGATGAAAAAATAAATGGTGGAGCTGATTGACGGATAGGAAATTTCCGTAATTAAAAAAGGTACAAATGATGTTTTTATTTTTGAGTTTTTGACAAAATTGTTTGGAATTTGCCCAACAAAATTTGCATGCAGTATCGCAATAATATGTTTTGTCCTCTAAAAGTCAAATACTGATTTTGAATCATATGTTTTCTCGTTTTCAAAGAAAAACGCGTTAAATTTCTATCTAAAAAACAGCCAACTTTAAGTTTGAACGTTTTACTTGGAGATGGTATTATATTTATGTCTTCATCATTCCGATGATCCTTGATGATATGTGCATAGAAAATATTTACGAAAATAGCGGGAAATTTAACCAAAAAATATATTTTTGGATTTTAAGGTAACTACCCAAAACTGTAAATTGAAGGGTACCCCCATTAAAGGGATAAAATACAAAAATGTGACCATAGAAACTTTTTACGACCCGACGGAAATTAAAATATAGATATTATTCTATCATTTAAAACAATTTGCAGCCGTGTGTTATCCCGGACCATTAAACTCGTTAACTAAGCGTCTTTTTCGATGTCAGTTGCAGTACTAATAGTTTCTTTTGTTACTTTTGACTGTGTTGTGGACTTTTCATTTATTTTTACATCGTACATACTGATAGAAATGCTATTTAAAGACTTTGTTAGAAAAGAATAGAATTATTGAGAAAGTGGAATAATTTAGTGTGACATGTCACTTGATATTCATGTTTTTTATCTTGAATTATAAGGTGTCTTCGTCGAGGTCCGCGTTCAGCGGTCTGTTTGATTGTACATAGAATTGAATAGAATGTTTTTGTTTTCAGATGGTGTTACCTACAGCTTTGACAGGCTGACGAATGAAAAAGTAATATGACATTGCACGATGATTCATGTCAATGAGTTCGAACAACCTTTTTAAAAGGAAAGGATTTTTTCTAATCAGAATATGGTGAGAACAAATTGCAATTGAAGTAATGTTTTGATTTCTGAAAATAGGAAAATAATGAATGGGGTAAATATTGATACTACACTAAATTATGTATGTCTGTGTTGAGAAAGGCAGAAGATGCCAATATGGCACGGCACTAAAAAAAAATCTGTGATGGAAGCAGCTTTATGTTCAAATGAATCTATTTAAAAGTAATGCTAATAATTTTTCCGTAATTTCATGATGTTTTCTATTGGATGTGTATTTAATTTCATTGATGTGTTGAAATATGTCACAAAAATCTTTTTGTCCTGGGAGATTAAATAATGGTTGCAATATTTTTGTTTTGTTTTGTTTTGTTTTATCTAAATTAATAAATAAATATAATGTTGAATGATTTTGTATACTAGTACAAATGTGTACTTAAATTTTATGTATGGTTAAATTTTTTAATTTAAATTTCTTTGTCTACAGTTCGAGGGACACTGATTCCCTAGTGGTTTTCCACGTGGATTGTAGGCAAAGGGATTTTTCCTTTTCAAAGTGTGACTAATGCTGTCTTTAGTACAAATAAACAATTTGTTATTGGTTAATATATTTTCAGCAGACATGTAAAGAATCGAGTGGAAATACAATTGTCAATGTTCCTGATTATAAAGTAAAGAGTGTGTTTGATTCAACAACAGTAAAGAAAGAGACAAGCCTTGGAGGTTAAGTCCCTTTGCTTACAAGCTTTCCACTTGCTGAAGATGTTATTAGAATAATGACAATTTTCATTTTGATACGAGTTCATTGCCTTAACTCAACTTTTAAAAGTCCGTATGTGGTCAAATTCATGAGAATTTATTGAATCATGAACGATTTATAAAGAACTGTTTACATGCATCTTTAAATGTTTAGAAGTGTTTTAAAGTAATTTTAAAAGGAATAATATTTAATAAAAGTGTTGAATTTGTTTTGAGTATTGGGAATACTATTCCTTAAGGGAAAGCCTTGCTAGTGGTGTATTTTGAGATTGGCCTGCAAATATGCTGTATGGACTATAGAGTTTTCTATGCCCATAACTTAACATGAACTGGATGCAAGATTATATCAATCACTGAGGATATGTGTATAACCTCATTGGTTGATATCTTTGGCGGAAGTACATGTGATACATCCTCATTCTTTCAATATCCAAGTGGTGGTTGGTTTAAGGGCTATGTTTGGTCAGGCAATACATATTGCCTGTTTGGGTTGATGAGGTTCTTGATAAGTTCACCCCTCTCCCACCCATAAGTACCAAAATGTGGATATGTTTTTATATTTATATTTCAATATTGGTATTACATGTATGCATTTTGGGTTGATGAGCACGAGACAACATTAGAAAAACATGAGCATTACCATGGGATCATGTTGACAAAACTAACCTTCGCTTTATCGATTTTCAAGGGAAAGGTCAATTAGGGCAAGTATATTGGCATGTTTGTGTTTGCTTTTTCATTACAATGGTAAAAATAAGATTATATATCTCGGATGACAATAATGTTGATTATAATGCTTCATTTTATGAGCTCCAGAGTAGTTTTATAACTGAAAAACAACAGTGCACTATATCCAGTGAGCTCTTCTGCATTGCATTGTGCATGGTAGTCCACATTTTGGTTTCTGAAACGTTAAGATATTATCTTGTATTCGGTTCTTTCCTCTAGAGTTTTCTATGCCCATAACTTAACATGAACTGGATGCAAGATTATATTAATCACTGAGGATATGTGTATAAGCAAGGGGGCATGCTACAATCAACCTTGATAATTTTAAAATGCTTGATCCAACTCAATCAGATCTTGTTGATTTAGTTATATCTAGATTTTTTAGACCTAGTAGAACCTCCACATTTGTGACAGTATATGATAAAAATTGAGTATAATCAATTATTTTTGATTTGACATAGTTATTACTTTTCTCAGATTTAAAACTTTTGTGAGGATTTGAAATAAGCTTCTCACCTACTGTGCTGAAATGATCATGAAGGTTGCATTTCTGTAAATATTGACAATGCAATTTTCCATAGGAAATCCTTTTACAGCTAAAACTGTACTACTTTTACTATGAAGTTTTGAAAAAAATCTTATCCAAGTATAAAAGTTCATATGCACTACAATATTTTTTCAAAGGTCAAAATATAGGGCTGTGCGGCATATTTTCAACGTTTATATGCCCTGAACTTTTCAGAGTTTATACTAACACTAATTTTCGTAACTACCCCTACCTCGAATGAAGGGTTACCACATATTTCAATGTAAATAATATGCACATGTATATTTACTGGTAACATACCCAAGTAATGTCTCTATGAGATAGAACACAGAGAGCATAACTGGAAACCAGAATGTAAACAAAATTAATTTTCTATGAATATTCTAAATCACCCCAAAAGAGTCGTGGTTTGAGAAACATCTGTATTTACAACGTACAACCTATACAAACATTTATTCAAATAGAAAACTCTCTACAATCAGTTTTTCTCACATTAATACTCATTTATCAGAATTATAGCCTGAAAGAAATCACTGTATAGACTTTAATTTTTTTTACTGAACATTTTATACCCCTCCCTGTTTCAATTTTTTAAAGAATTTGAAAACAAGTCTTTAATTATTGCCAGCTTACCCTATTTGCATATTTTCTGATATAAAATGCCTAGAACCTGTATAAAACTGTTTTGATAACATATTGAAAGCATTTCAGAATGCTATAAATGTTATGTTTAGCAGTCAATCATTACAACATTCAAGATTATATAAAATATCCAATCCTGCCTATGTCTCCAGTCCACATCTTACTGTATGCCTATTTGTCAATTAAAGTTCACATTTTATACCTGAAATTGTCAATTTTTAGTTCTTATCACAACAGTATCATCTGTAACCATATATATATGTAACCATATATCTGACACAATTTACCTAAAAAATATAAGTTATGTCTCTTTGAGATGAAACACAGAGAGCATAACTGAGAACCAGTATGTAAACAAAATTATTTTTTCATGAATATTCCCCAAAAGAGGCGTGGTTTGAGAAACAGCTGTATTTACAAAGTGCAACCTCAAAAACTACTGTTACCCTCATTGTTTCATGAAGCTGCTTATTTCAATGTGAATTTTCACGTTTTATCAAATAATGAAAAGTTCATTTTCTTATTCAAATAATGATAGTTTTTGAAAGTGTCACTAAAACTTGCTTTACCATTTTTATCAAAAGAAATTGTTTTTATATAACTGATTATCCTGTATTTTAATGATATTCTTAAGTAAATATATATTATATATAATATGTACATCATCGATTTTTTTTAAATTGCTAGCACAGTCTCTCAAAAATCTTTTAAGATTGGCGGTTACAATGTTAATTTAACGTTTTTTGTTATCCATGTATGTTTTATATACCTGCTTAAAAATATTTTATCGTGTAAATATATGTAATTGGGTGAGACTATAATAAAATATTGAATCTACACACATTTAGTAACTATTGGATAAACAAGGTAACTGTTACTTAAATTTGCTCGTAAATATTTATTATTAATAATTGATACGGTAACAATTTATGATTAAAAAAGTTCCATCAAACGATTTACACCATGACCTATTCTACATGTGTAATTTTGAATATGTTATCTAACAAATATCCATGGGTCAACATTGAAGGGGTTTTAGAGTCATCGCTTAAAAGATTCAGAAATTTATTAAAGAAAATAGAAATTAAACTAATGATTATACATATTTAAGAAAATACACTGAATTTTCAGGCATTGTCCGACTTTGTATTCACTTATTTGACATCGCAAAAACCAAAAGCAGAAGTTCAGCACTGACATTCTGTATAACAATTGGTTATGGCTGCGGAGTGACTTAAAGAACCTCAAAATGCTCATCTATCAATATCTTAATTTGAGTAAAAGATGTAATTCGTCTTTATGAAGTTTTCTACATAAGAAAATGCCTGTACCAAGTCAGGAATATGACAGATGTTATCCATTCGTTTGATTGTTTGAGCTTTTGATTTTGTAATTTTATTAGGAACTTTACCTTTTTTTTTCTTTTTTTTTTTGTGATTTTACTTTTTGTTCGTTAATTTATTTTTAAACGCGTGTAAATGATCATTGTATATAATATTTTAACACATTTCCAGGAAAAATTATTTAATTAATTTATTGGTTTCAATCAGAAAGATACACGATCCTTGTAAATCTTTTCATCAAAGGTCTCCAACAACTACCAATTTTTGACGAGTTGGTTTTGTGAGTTTGCAATTCTTATTTACGAAACTCCTAATACATGAATACTAAATTTTGAACCCCTTTTTTCTCAACAAAAACAAGGCAACTGACTATGTTTCATTTATTTTAGAGTTCAAAAATCTCACCGTTCCAAATGATATATGTCCTTATGGAACAATGTTGTAAGTAACAAAGGTTCGTGAAAACTAAACCTATATGATATTATTTTTCTTTCTTCATAAATTCTAAAACAATTTGTTCCTAGAATGACTGGAAATTGTACTTTAGACAGATATCTAAAGGTAATAATAAAAGATAAATGTAAACCACGAAGTTGTTAACACTTCAGTGCCAATTTTTAAATAGTGAAGGTTCATACGTATGCATGAAACTTTTTAAGAGTAAACATGAATTCTGATAAATACAACAAAGGAACTTTAATTCTGAATGTATAAACTTTAATTATTTTGAAAATTTTTCTATACTAGTATTTGATTAAACCATTACATATTTCTTTCTTTAAGTGGATAGAATGCATGGAAATTCCTTACAAAGTAACTATTGTTAAGAACTGGCAAGCGTTTTTTTTGGAGTAAACTATATTAATCAAATTAATGTATTTTATTGTTCAAAATGACAAATGGATATGTATATAAAATTGAAGGGATGCGGTATGTGTGCGAATGGGACATATCTATCCGTAAACCAAAAGACAATTATTTAAAAATAACAGATAACTGTGCGGCCTTTACCAAAATTAAATGTCACAACACTTAGTTATATAAATTCGAAGGTGAGCGAAAAAATGATTCGTCCTTTTAAAACGAATATTTTATTTTGTATCTGTTTATCTACTTTAAAGACTTGCAAAGGTTTAAACAAAAGTTTAATAAAGATTTTGAACACATAACGTTTACCTAACTATAGTTATTACGAGGTAACGTCAATGACGTAATGTATTTTTAATTTTTTTTTTTATATTGATTCATTTAATAAATGGTAATGAATATTTTAACTGATAAAAGTAAACAACTGCCAAATCAGATGATATATTAAGTATGAATAAAAGGAGAGGATATCAGTTGATACAATCAGAGATATGACATTTAGACACGACCGTTGGCCTCGGTGAATATCTAATATCTAGGATTGATAATCATTGTATCAACAAAAATAACAACACAAAGGCAATAAACTCTGAGGAAAATTCAAAACGGAAAGTCCCTAATTTGTATTGCAATATCAAAAGCTCAATACACATCATACGAACGGATAACAACTGTCTTATTTCTGACTTGGTATATGCATGTTCTAATGAAGATAATGGTCGGTTAAACCTAGTTTATAGCTAGTGAACCCTCTCAATTGTATGACAGTCGCATACAATACCATTATATTGACAAAGATATGTGAACAAAACAAACAGACATACTAGGTAAGCATGTCTAAAAATAGGGACATAGCAGTCAACATTGTGTTACAATCTCAATCCTTATAAAAAACAAATGTGTAGCTAAGAAGCACAAAAAGGCATATATACAAAGCACATTAGCAAAAATGAAATACAAATGTCAATATTTTATAATCTAAGATACTGTTTTATATGCACATTTGAATAAACCTCATGTCTTTATTTTTCTTTCTTAATATGTTTGCAAAACATTATACCTACATCTCATATATCATTGAATAACCCATATTTCAGCCAATACCTACATCTCATATATCATTGAATAACCCATATTTCAGCCAATACCTACATCTCATATATCATTGAAAACACATATTTCAGCCAATACCTACATCTTATATATCATTGAATAACCTATATTTCCGCCAATACCTACATCTTATATATCATTGAATAACCCATATTTCAGCCAATACCTATATCTCATATATCATTGAATAACCCATATTTCAGCCAATACCTACATTTCATATATCATTGAATAACCCATATTTCAGCCAATACCTACATCTAATATATCACTGAATAACCCATATTTCAACCAATACCTACATCTCATATATCATTGAATAACCCATATTTCAGCCAATACCTACATCTCATATATCATTGAATAACCCATATTTCAGCCAATACCTACATCTCATTTATCATTGAATAACCCATATTTCAGCCAATACCTACATCTCATATATCATTGAATAACCCATATTTCAGCCAATACCTACATCTTATATATGTTATTGAATAACCCATATTTCTGCCAATACCTACATCTCATATATCATTGAATAACCCATATTTCAGCCAATACCTACATCTCATATATCATTGAATAACCCATATTTCAGCCAATACCTACATCTCATGTATCATTGAATAACCCATATTTCAGCCAATTCCTACATCCAATATATCCCAGTGAACTTGAAATTAAGGATACTACTGATACTAGAAGAACTGCTTCATACCTTGATCTTTTCCTCAATATTGACGTAGATGGACGACTTCACACGAAAATCTATGATTAACGGAACGATTTCAACTTCCCAATTATCAATTTCCCATTTCTCAGCAGTAACATACCCTCTGCCCCTTCGTATGGTGTTTACATATCACAATTGATACGTTATTCTCGTGCTTGTTCACACTATACGGACTTCATATACAGGAGTGTGCTCCTTACGCAGAAACTGCTCCAACAAAGTTATGAGGAGGACAGATTAAAATTGACACTCCGTAAATTTTATGGACACCATCACGAATTGGTGGATCCATACGATGTGTCTTTGACCAAACTAGCTAAGGACATTTTTACCACATGGTAGATTGTGGTTTGTCATTATGTCGTCTAATCTTTTAATTAACAAACGTAACTTATTCTCGATTGTGACTGTTTTGCTGAGTGTGAATTCGCATTACTATAAGACGTGTTACGGTACTTGTCGATCCCAAATTCATGTATTTAGTTTAAATGTTTAATGTTATATTTGTAATTCTCATCGGATTTTGTCAAATGTGTTGACGTCTTTTCTATTATATTTATGTGTTATGGTAAAGAAAATTAATCACCGCATTCATTTATTAGATTTGATTTTGTTCAACGTAATCAGTACGATATTTTACGTTTCAAGTTAGATCCAAAACAAACCGGACATAGCTTTATGATATAGTTAATTGCTACCTTAGTTTGCTATTAATAAGTATTAAAATGTACATTGTTATTAAATGCAATATTAGTTTTTAGTTCAAATATAATCTTAAATCAATCCTAATTCTATATTATTCATTCAAATGTGACGTCATTTTTCATTTTTTAATGATCTGTTTTACAAATTCAAATGACGTCATTTTTTGTCATTTTTTACAATTTCAATTATGACGTCACTTGGCGTTGCGGTTTAAACTTATTCGGATGTGTCTACATTTTGTGTTGTAAATGTCTGGTTATGTAATGTATTTCAGTTATTTCCTGTAATTAGTTAATACTTCAGTTTCATCATGTACATCTTTTGTATAGTAATTTTATAAATTTACTGTTTGCTAAAGTATAAATTATTCTAAATAATAGGGATGCTCTGGTAACCAACAGAAAACCCTGGCCGTTTTTGGCACAACATTTTTTATCTTTTGGTCCTCGATGCTGTTCGACTTCGTGCTTGTTTCGGCTTTCAAACTTTTGTATCTGGGCGTCACTATTAGATCTTGTGTTGACAAAATGCACTTCTGGCGTATTAAAATTTTGAACTTGTTGCCTTTTGTTGGCTGTTATTCGTGTGTTTCTTTGTCAATTGTGTTCTCCAATTTATTTATATTGTAGTCATGTGGTGTTGAGTTGTCATTTTAATGTTATATTTCACATGGCTATAAAAGGGGAGGTTTGGCATGCCACAAAACCAGGTTCAACCCACCATTTTTTCCTTTAAAAATGTCCTGTACCAAGTCGGGAATATTGCCATTGTTATATTATAGTTTGTTTCTGTGTGTTTTACAATTTAACGTTGCGTCGTTTGTTTTCTCTTATTTTTGAGTGTAAATTGACATTGCGATAAGACGTGTCACGGTACTTGTCTATCCCAAATTCATGTATTTGGTTTTGATGATATATTTGTTATGCTCGTGGGATTTTGTCTGATGCTTGGTCCGTTTCTGTGTGTGTTACATTGTAGTGTTGTGTTGTTGTTCTCCTCTTATATTTAATGCGTTTCCCTCAGTTTTAGTTTGTTACCCCGATTTTGTTTTTTGTCCATGGATTTATGAGTTTGAACAGCGGTATACTACTGTTGCCTTTATTTATGCTGTAGTGGTTTGAGAGTATGTTTGGAAAGGGATATTAATGACAGTTATTTTGCTGTATTGATATTAAAATATTGTTGCACTCATTCATAAACTGGAAATACATATTAAAGTTTAATTTGCATGAAGTGTCAAAAGTAAAAACACTTCCATTGTTTGAACAATATTTAACAGCAATGCTTTTTTCAAAACGATAATATAATCGCATTTTCTGGTCTTTTTTTTACTGAAACTAATCTGAAAGTCAACAATCAAACAGTGCTTTATTATAGTATGTACTGCACTATTGGGAAATGTGCCGACACAGCTGGTGATTGTCTAGCCTTTATATTTATTTGTGTTTTCTATATCGCTACTTTTCTGAAGAAAATGTCACCAGTCCTGGACTATTAACTTCCATAAAAAAATATATATGCATTTGCATTATGTTATACAAATTACACATAAGCAATACATTTTTTTCTGCCAACAAGCAATCCTGTTTTTTGATGTTTAACTTATTTCAATTTATTAAATGTGAAATAGTTAAGCAACTTCTAGAAATACTACAGTCCAAAAAAAGTAGAAGAGGGGCAAAAGATTCCAGAGCGAAAGGCAAACCCATCAATAAAAAAAAACCGACAACGCAATGGCTAAAAAAAAAAGACAAACAGACATATAATAGTGCAAAAGACACAACATAGAAAAATAAAGACTGAGCATACACAGCTACTTTTGCACAGGTACTATTTCTGTACTAAAAATATGTAGTACTGGAAATTTCCTTTTAATATTTAGTACTATTTCTTTACTTTAAAATTGTTGTAATATTTAGGTACTTGTATTTTACAGTACTTGATTTGTACTAAATATTTTGGTACAGAAATCATACAATAATCCATGTTTGAAAATCATAATTTTAAGAGATTTGAAATAGAAAAACTTTCAAAATGCTGAAAATGTAACTTTAGTATACACCAAAAATCTGTAGTACCTAAATTTCAAGTACAAATTAAGTACTGTAAAATACAGGTACCTAAATATTACAATAATTTTAAAGTAAAAAAATAGTACTGAATATTAAAAGTAAATTTCCAGTACTACAGATTTTTAGTACAGAAATAGTACCTATGCAAAAGTAGCTGTGTATGACAAAAAAGGTACAAAAAAAGAGAAAAATAAAGAGAAAATGTAAAGTAAATAAAGCTCAGCGCAATCTTGTCAAAGTGTTTGCGAATTTTAGACTTAATATTTATATGGCAATTTTCGATGAAATATTTTGAGAAAAAGGACAAGACTTTCCTAAACAAAACCCGGGCTGACTTATTTTGTCCTGGTATCGTTTCGAAAAACTAAGGATTTTCTTATCCCAGGCATAGATTACCTTAGCCGTATTGGGCACAACTTTTTGGAATTTTGGATCCTCAATGCTCTTCAACTTTGTACTTGTTTGGCTTTATAAATATTTTGATATGAGCGTCACTGATGAATCTTATGTAGACTATAACTATTAAGGTCTGAGTAGCTACTGCATGCTCTTGAATATCGTATGAGTTGAGAACTATACACGCAAAAGGCGGGTAATGTTAGACTGTCGATACTCGGGTGATAAAAATAATCATTTCAATAGTTTCCCCCTCGTTTGTGGGATTTTCTATCTCAGGTACAGATTATTTAAGCTGTTCTTGCAAATCCTTTTTGGAAATTTGCCCTTTATGCTCTGCAAATTCGTACTGTATTCGGGCCTTTTAAACTCGTCTAATCCGGGCGTTACTGGTGAATTTCTTGTAGACGAAACGCGCGTCTTGCGCAAATTCATAAATTTCAATCCTGTATCTATGATGAGTTTATTGTAGATTTATCTAGCGTACACAATTTCAAATCTTGTATCTATGTTGCGTTTATTTGATCTATAGGGAATTATGAATACACTATGATATGCCCTACATGTATAAGATTCAATATTATTTTGTTTAGATCATTATGAAACAAGTTTGATTTTCTTATTTCTTCGTCTACGTTTCCGACAAAATTCATTTGCTGTGGAAAATATTGAATAATGTTATAGCAGCAGTAATAATCGAATCAGAAGAAATTTTGAAATTTGACTAAGAGTAACACCTTAACATATGAAGTTACGTTTCAAAGACAAAACACTTTGTCCAGCGAATTATCGACAAGGTCACAAACACCTTGGGTATTGGAAATAGAATTCAACAACATATTGAATAATCCTAATTATTTCTTTTATTACATTCATTTAATCATAATATATAAGCATACGTGTGCTTCAAACATGTCTTTTTTCTAATTTCCTTTAGCAATAACGATTCTGTAGTCATGTAAATTTTACTGCACTTTGCAAGTTTTCTGGCAAGTCTGTAATCTTTCAAGACAATACTGGAAACACTGGATGCTTTCATCTTCGGAGTTACGTTCATTACACATGAACAACTTGTGACAGTGATTATATTCACTAGAACACAACTGTGGACAACCTTTGGCATCTGACAACACCGTATCTGTACCTTCAGCTGCCATAACTCCAAGGACCAAAATACAAGCGATTGTTACTGAAAACTGAAAGAATATTTTTTATTGCATGATGATTCTATCTTTGCTATTTTTTCGAATGAGGTAGGTTTAAACTGTGAAAGAGAACATAAAGATAACTATTGGAATTATTGCTGTTTTTTCTCTCTCAAAATTTAAACAAATTAACAGTTAACAATGATTTTGAATATATTAACATATTTACCAAGACAAATTTGTTTTTCTTTTTACAACTTACAGTACAAAAACAACTCATTATCACTTGAAATAAATCAATAACTTTGAGTATACCGACTTGCGGACTTTCCTATTTAACACATTGATTGATTGATTATTGGTTGCATAACATCTAGTGGCAAATATTGCATGTATATTCAGGACAAGAACAAATTGAAAATGAATACAATTGGTAGGTCTTGTAATACAGGCCGACCGGGGCAAAGGAAATTATGACTTTTACTGGAAAATTATGGTATGTTGGATATATGTTTCAATATGCTTCCTACTAACACATTAACGAGTTGATGTAAGGGAACTTAACGTGCAAAAAACGAGGTATTTTAATTCTCTTTACACAAGGCATCATATTTAACGTCCCCATTCTGACCAGAAGTGACTGTGTACTTGATACAATTCGCAGTCAATCAGACGCCCCACTTTGTCAAAGGTTTCACTGCCAGTCGGAAGAAGACATATGATGACCTTATTTTAAATCCCTAGTCACCCTTGTTATGAAACCTATCAGTATATTTCAATCAATGGAATAATTATTATAGATATTGAATGATAAAAATCTTGTACAAATTTTAAACAGTGTTTGTCCAAGTGTCCAATAAGACACAAGCATTTAAAAAAAAATATGTGCAAATGTTTTTGAACAGAAAAGGGCCAAACTCGCGTCTTCATATTTTACTTGTTTAAAACCGGGAGGACCGAACATTTTAATGATTCTAGCTTCATATGATATTTTCATACATGTAAGTTTTAAGTTTTAAGATTCATTAAACATAAATTTAAAAAGCTGTTCGTTAAATGTAAGTTGTCATTAGTGATATTTACAGAAATTGGTATGACGAATCAGGCATCGTATTCGGTTGATGATTTTGTCAGACTGTCTGATAATAGTTATTCTGTCAAATTACAATCTCTTTCTTGCTACAATGTATATTAAGTTAGTTTTTTTTTAAATAAACTATAGAAAAGGGGGGAAAAGCAGACATAACATATTAGCCTTCTATATAATAAGTTGTAACAGTCATAGTAGGGTGACATCGTTTAATAATCGTCAATTTTTAAACAGATAAATTATCTTTTGAAAGTCTAAAAAGAGACAGGTTGTTGAGTGTCTGCAGGCTTCAATCTCTACTTCATGCTTATTTTTTTTCAGATGCATGCATCTGTTCCAGAGCTGTCGATTATTATGAAGAAAGGTTTTTATTTTAAATAAATGACCATGTTTTAAACGTTAACATTGACATGATGCAAATCTGTGTTCTTCAAAACAAAAGGTATATTAGCTGTTCATGATTTTTACAATCAAGTTCATATTAAAAACCATCCCTATGAAAAATATCAATAATTGTTCTTTTTGAATGGAAAGTTGGCATAACTTAATTTAGGTCCCTATCCAACATAGTTCACCATATTTTTTCAATTGCGGTCCACATTTGCAATCCTTATTCCCACATCTCAAATTTGTTGAGATTTCCAGGTTTGTTGTTACTATGATTTTAAGACATTAAAAATTGTTTAGCGCCCAGTTGTTTATATTTCAAAAAGGTTCTCGGCGGAATGAAACTTAAACAATATATCAAATATGTTTGTAATACAAATGGTGTCGACCGTGATGAAGGCGAGAAATTTAGACTGACACGTGTGCATAGATAGAATGTTGGACAGGGTAAAAATATGTTGCAAGATACCAAAAAGAGTTGCATACACATGAGCGTAGGCTCTCTGCATAGTACTTGACTGCCCTGGAGTCATCAATAGTTCATGAATTGACATTTGTGAGAAATGATATGTTTATATATTCAGTATACCAAATAAGTCAAACATTGTTAACCATATATATGCCATAAAAGTAGAAAAATATATTCAAAGATACATATTTGAAGAAAAAAAATGAATTCAAAAATATCTAAAACATATGGAAAAAATAAAAATTATTACCTGCATGATTTATATCATATATACTTTCTCTATATAGTGTTTCTATTTGCATATGTAAAGGATCATAACTATATATACCAAGATTATTTTTTTTTATCAAAATGTCATCAGTTCAGATTATTATTTAATTGGGAGAAAATTGACATACATCTGCCTAAACGACTACCTAAAGTTGAAGTTGTTACATCGTACATTGAGTTACTGATATTATCACAAGGGTTTCAAATTTACAGCCTATAATGATGAGATAACACCATGTTTGTATACCTTGTCAGCAAGAGGTTACTGTGTTTATAGTGGTTTTCTGATATAATATGATTTATTAATAAAATTTTGAGCGTTGTCTTTCTTTTTTATTTTGGCAATTACTTGAAAACTATAATCTGTATCTGTATGGGAACGTTTTATTTCCGAATACCGGCTTTTAAACAACGGGGTATAAAAAATAAAGGGTGGCTTTAGATATCAAAATTGATTTACAAGAAAAGATCTACAAGAAAACAAAGTGATGGAAATCGTTATGTAATGTTTTATATGGGTTTTCGTTCTTAAAAGACTTTACATTTTTGTTCAAATAATTTCCATGTGAATCTGTATCAACCTTCGTAACAATATAACTGTGTGAGTGTTTGTGACTTCCACTTGAAAAGTCGTGTATAATATTGCCTAGTTTTGCAATTTATGAGAATCCGGCTCATGTGAGCCACTATTTTCATGATGAACAGCTTCCAGTAGTTTAATTTTTAATACACATTATTGATACTCGACTTATTTGTTTCCAAATTATGTTAATGTATCGATCGTTCCAATTTATGAAGTGGTACAATGTAATACATAACATCATATGCACAAACTCGTAATCCGCTGGAAAGAGCTTAACCCGCCGTGTCGACACTTAAGAACAAACACATTAACGATTTTAAAAGAATACTCGCAGTTACTGAGAGCCATTCCAAAGCGCAAGTTGAACTTATATATGCATACACTGAGTTTTTCAACACTAAATACCAGTCAGTACACCCACTAAACATTGGATAAAGATTGTTTTAGAAGATCCCTGAAATTATTTAACCTGTAACTTTCCAAAATATTCTTACGTTTAGTTTCAAAGGATATTTTTACAAATTAGCCAATCAGAATCTAAACGCGGATGATTTGTAGAATACTACCATCCGCACATCGTTTCTGTCAAGTTTCAGGTTTTAAGTACGATGTTGTTTCAGGGAGGAAGACGAAAATATTTACCGGATAGTGAACATCAAAGATGGGAATCTCCTAAGAGTTTTTAAAAAGAATGTTGACTGACATAGTTGTGTTTATATATTGGTATTCTAAAAAATCCATGTCGACCTTACTTCTTCTGAAAAGTAATCGATTGAGTGCGTTAAAATTGTACTAAAAGCTGAACTCAGTCAGCTTCGCGTATTGCGTGTCTTTTTTTTAATAAAGAAACTTGTTGTTTGTTTTATCGGTCCAAACGTATATGAAAAAAGTAAAATAACCAAAATACGGAATTCCGATATAAATTCAATACGGAAAGGCCTTTAAGCAAATTTAAAAATTAAAATCTCAAACACATCAATCGAATGGATAACAACGGACTTTAACAACGGTCATATTTCTGACTTGATATATATACAGGCCTTTTTTTTTATAACGTGACAAACGAACAGGACGAAGAAATAATGTATGTCCATCATTATGATACTAAACATATCTTGCTGCAGTTCTGTCTTGCTTTCGGTTGAATTTTTGTTATTGTTTTCATCTGAATTTGTTAGCCGGATTTAAAGAAACCGTGACATTCCTTATTTAAGTAATGTCAATGTTGAATTGCAGTGTTAACACTTACTCCATGCGGAGAGGTTTCACTGTGTAAGTAAAAAGGTTGTCTTTCAGAAAATGCCTGTACCAAGTCAGGAATATTACAGTTGTCATCCATTCGTTTGATGTGTTTGAGATTTGACTTTCCCATTTGATAAGGGACTTTCCGTTTTGAATTTTTCCTCGGATTTCCGTATTTTTGTGATTTTACTTTTTAACGTTGTTTTTTTCATAATGCGTGTAGATATTTGATGACATGAGTTAATACACCGTATTCTTTCTGCTTCATTAACAGTCTATTTTGCATAACATGCTTACTTCAATTCTACCTTTCTCTTCGAAAAGCAACATGTTATGCATGAAGCGAAAACCTTCCTCATCTAAATTGGAGGATTTCGAGAGATTATTGCGACCAACGCCTTATGGCGTATTCTTTGCATCCCGTCGTTTTGTCGGGCTGTTCAATGAAGTTTTTATAAGAATTCGTCGACTGTTTTATAAACTGTTTATAATTTCTGTGTGGTTTTGGTTTATTGTGGAGAGTTGTCTCATTGGCAATCATACCACATCTTCTTTTTTTAAATTAATTGTACATAAGAATCAATGGGCTTCATATATGTGTTCATTATTGTCCCACTTTCACTGAAATGTGTCAAACTTGTCTGATTGATTGTACACTCAATAAATATTTTAATATTTGAGATTGTCTGCCTCTGTTGACGTTCTTGTCCGTCGAAATCATTGGTAGGTCAACTTCCGATATTTTTAGTATAGCATATTAAATACTCACGAAGCGTTTGTACTAACGATAGCATTGATAACACTGACGTTAAAGTGTGAACGACACAGCTTACCGTATGTGTATTGAAAATGAGTGTTTATAACAGAGAGAGATTATTATTACACATACAAGGTTTCCAGACAAAATGTATGCATTGCTTATTTGTGTTTCTTTAACACATATATAATGTTACAGAGACAACATGTTGCTACACTATATTTTTTACCTTCTCTCATGATCCCATTTACGGATGGCAATGTATCTTTTGTAGTTCATGTAATACTTAATTTATTCATTTTAAAACATCACAACTTAATTTTAACCTTTAAACATTATACCTCAATGCATCAACTTCAACGGTTGTTTGACGGGTAATATGAGATTATACAAAAATCTCATCAAAAATGTATCTCAGGTGAAACTTTTAAAACTTTTCGTATATATATACTTCATTGGATTTGTACAAAGAAGGTATGTTCGTACTAACTTTATATTAAATTTTAATTGCGTTTTGCAAATATAATCATCATTGATTTTATGAGGGTTATGGTGAAATGTTTAACGTGCAATGGCTAGTATACCCAACCGATTTACTCTTAATCCTAAATGCCGCGAGCTAAGCGAAGGAGAAGCAAATAATATTTTCAATTCTTCAGATCACCTGAGATCAAATCCATTTTTTGGTTCTTGTTGCTCACTCACTTTATGTCGACTTTGTCCACTTGTCATCTGTTTCTTTTCTTTCTAACTATGACATAACTGGGGATCAATTGAGTGATTGTTGGTTGCTTTACGTCCAGTGTCCAATATTTCAGGCATGTTCAGGACGAGATCAAGTTGACAATAAATAAAATAGTTAGGTCTTGTGATAGAGGCAATTCGGGATGAAAGTGGGGGAAATTATGACTGCCACTCGAAAATGAAGGTATCTTGGATACGGACATCTCGAAGAGTTGTTGCAAGGAATCTTAACATGCAAAGAGTGTGGCACTCTCTGTACACGAGGCATCGAATTTAACGTCCCCATTCTGACCGGACGTGGCTGCAAACTTGATACATGCCGGGGATCAAACCCACGACATCTCGCATTCGAGATGAGCACGCATCAACAAGGTCGTCGTAACAGTCTTGTTTTCTCACGACCATTTATATATCATGTTTCAGCAAATTCAATCAAATATATTCGAAAATACACTCACTTTGTACAGACTTCGATCATACAAGTACACATTTGAGAATTAACTTCTACAGTATAGAACTGTATCTTTTATACTTTAATGTAATACATGTTTAACTTGTTATTGTCAGTAAACCCATGAATGAGTGAGGTGTCAATTAAAAGGAATGAAAGAAGATAGGTGTTATAAATCAATGCGACGGCAACAAAAGACACAAATAGACGAATTACCTCTTAGACTATATATATGTCAACAAGATACGAATTTGTAATATCAGGAAAAATGTTTCCGGTACCTATATATGATATATTAGGTTTAAGATAGATAATGTATTGGAATGTATCACAGTTCATTTACATCCAAGTCGGCAGTCCAATTCAATAAACAAATTGAAAAAAAAACAAATTCATTTAATTAGAGTCCAAACATAAAATAATAGTGTTATACAAATCAGTTGTTTTAAAACCAAAAACAAATTAATTTAAAAAAAATTACATGATTATGTTTTAAAATCCAAACGCAGTTCATATGTGCTCTCTTTGGCATATCCAAATGGAGACCTCGATTTCTTAAAATACCAACATAGCGTTGATAACAATGGTCATATTTTGTCAATAGACATTTATAGATAACGGATTGATTCGGTATTTACACACATGTGTACTGAACATAAAGATGATTGAACAAATAGAAATATTAACTAACCGTAAGATTTAATTTCATTCTTGGCCATAAGTATGGCTGTAAGTAAATTTTTCCATGTCCGTCATTCAGACATTTCAGAGTTAGAATTAATATGACCGATGGAATATGAAATTAGCGATGTATCAGCATATGAGTAAAAAGTACACAAACCTTAAGTTTAAATGTGTTTTTGTTTATGTGGTATATTACACATAACTCAAATATATATTTTTTTGTACATAATGTGCATTTCTTTTATGTAAGATGTTTATATTTTATGGTGTACCAGTTTTTAACTCTGAAAAAAGTAGCTTTTAAATCACAAAAATACTGAACTCAGAGGAAAATCTTATCGAAAAGTCCATAATCATATGAAAATGACAGATGAATATGTTTACTTGTCTGTATATTTTCATTGCATATGCTGTTGGACGCATTTGTGGGTACCATGTCCGCAAGTGTCACATGTGAAGCAGGATCTGATTACCCTACTGAAGCACATGAGATAACCCCCGGCTTTTGATGGGTTATTATAAGTTATCTACGTTCATATCCGTAGATATGGATATTTTAACACCCTGAAGTACCCCAGTACACCTTGAGGCGTAGCCGAAGGGTGTACAGGGTACTGAAGGGTGTTAAAATATCCATATCTACGGATATGAATGTAGATAACGAATTTATCCCCGGTCTTAGTCCGAATCGGGCGAGTTTTATGGAAATTCGGGTACAAAGTGTAACGCGAAAACAACGTTTTTTTCATCATCTAAAAAAGTTTTATTGAAATGTGGAAATTTTACATATTTTTTACGGGGTGTAGGGTACTACCTTTGGTAGAACCCTACAGGTAGTCAAATATAAGACGTTTTTAATACGGAGACAGAGAAACTAGATTGAGTCAAATTTGGCGCTCAATGTTGTGAGCGTTACGCCATAGATGGTGTGACGTCAACATGGGTAATTTGCATAGCTAGGTCAGTAGTCCCATTCCTTGAAAATGTGGCAATCAAGTGATGCATTTATAATGAAATGAGTGTAAATGATCGGCATAATAGGACAAAATCGTTAATGAATTAAATATTTAATTACAAACATCATGGATAATCTAGAGAATTCAATATTTCACAAGGAGCAATCATGGAACTAAGGAAAACTTGCGTGAAGTTCCCCGGGATAATGGTTAGCAACGTCCGGGGATATGGGTTAGCAATACCCAGGGGCTATGGGGTTTGTAACGACGAGCGTTAACCAATCAAAATCCTAGATATATACTAAGCCGGGGATAAACGTTGCTCAATCGCTAGTTTCATATGTTGTGTTGTGTATACTGTTGTTTTTCTTTTGTTGCTTTTCTCTTTTTTCTTTTATTTTTGCCATGACGTTGTCAGTTTGTTGTCGTCTTATTAGTTAGAATGTCCCTTTAGTATCGTTCGCCTCTCTTTAACGATAATAATTTTTGTTTAGTAAATATATGTTTTCTGTCTTTTCGACAAGATGCATGTTAGCACTCACTACAAACTAAACGTATTGATACATTTGAAATATAAACATCTTTTCCAGAACTTATAGACGTGTTGACTAAGATTTATAATTATATATTTCACATTGATTTAATAGTATTAGTGTCGGTTTTTGCAAATCGCGACTTTTACATTACCATTGGTTACTCCTAACTATGAAGCTACTCAGTGGTCAGCGTAAAATGTACATAGTTACTCAACTATATAGGAATATAATGAATATATGCTGATAGCAAGGAAGCATCTTTGTTTGACATATCCCTGTACAGACATATCTATTTAGCCACAGCATTGTCAAACATCAAACACTAACACAAATATGTCCTGTTTTAAATAAAAGAATGTACCTCAATGGAAAAAAATATGAAGATAAGAGAAAAGGTAATACATTTTAAAATGAATCCTATAAATCAACATAAAAGATTTCAATGAAAAAACACAACGAATTTTTTTGTATTTGATTTTTTTGTTAAATCTTTTAAACGCAGTAAGATCTACTCACCCACCACGAAGACTTTAATTGTATGGTTATACCGTAATATAGTTTATTTGTACGCAGAATCTATAGCATATAGGATTTCAATTTGAATTAATCAACGAAAATATCCATTTCATGCTTCTGTCATTTCATACTGTAACACTGTACCATATACCAGTACATGAACCGTTTTGTGAAGGAAAATTACAATACGATAAACAACAGTGTCATTGCACTGGTCTGCTTTTAGTTTTCTTTTTTTCCCTCCTGAATAGAGTTACGACTAAGTCTCATGCATGCACAATTTGTCCCATATACTAACATATATATATATATATATATATATATACAACTCGTCTAAACATCAACCCAACAATGTTAGATCTGTAAATTTGCTTTCGCAAATTTTTGGTTCTTCCCTCGCCGGGATTCGAACCCATGCTACTGTGATATCGTGACACCAAATCGCCTGCACTGCAGCCGTCCCGCTAGACCACACGACCACCTGGGCTCTCAAAAAAAGAGCTTTCGGTGGGCATGTGTTACCTTTCCACGTCAGTTTTAATCTAGCGGCGTACTACAGTACATGATATATAAGGCATGAAGATGTTATTGTTACAGATCAGCTAAATTATCTATAGTAAAGGATCCTACAAATTAATGTAAGATACAGTCACAGAAAATAATTATATTCATAAGTACGTCTGAGTCAGTGACAACCCTACAACAGATGTATCCATCGGATCGCCATCAATGATGGTGATACATGGCTGTGTACATAATGTATATACAACTCGTCTAAACATCAACCCAACAATGTTAGATCTGTAAATTTGCTTTCGCAAATTTTTATATATATATACATGTTATTAAGGACTACATTTATTTTAACACCACCTTGCACGATGTGGACCAAAGTATTCTACTAACCCATGGGATATCTAGTTTTAAATATGTATCTGATGATCCTACCCGCCAACCAAGATGGCCACATAATCTAAAAATAGAACAAAAAATGCAAGTTTTGTGACCTATAATTGTTTACTTTTATAAATTGTGACTTGGATGGAGATTGTCTCATTGGCACTCATGCCACATCTTCCTATATCTAAGTATTGTCTAGTATCTTAAAAACCGTTATAGATAGAAAAATCTGCCACGGACAGTTTGAGTTCTTAAAACAAGAGGCTCTCAAGAGCCTGAATCGCTCACCTTAATTCTTTTGGTTAAATCTCTCATCAATGATTATTTTGGCTTTTCAATTTATTTAAATGTTTTTTGGATCGTCCTATTTTCTTCAAAAGTCAAAAAAAATAATCATTTTCTCCTATGTTCTATTTTAGCCATAGGAGCTATGTTTCTTGACATACAAGGAAATAAAATATAAAATTTATACTAGATACTCTGAAACTCATTTAGCCTAAGTTTGGCTGAAATTGATACAGCAGTTTCAAAGGAGAAGATTTTTTTAAAGTAAGTCAACATGATGAACAAATTGTGAAAAAAGTCTTTAAAGGGCAATAACTCCTTAAGGGGTCAATTGACAATTTTGGTCAATTGACTTAATTGAAGATCTTACTTTGCTGAACATTATTGCTGTTTACAGTTTATTTCTATCTATAATTATATTCAAGATAAAAAACAAAAACAGCAAAATTTCCTTAAAATTATCAATTCAGGGGCAGCAACCCAACAACAGGTTGTCTGATTCATCTGAAAATTTCAGGACAGATAGATCTTGACCTGATAAACAATATTACCCACGTCAGATTTGCTCTAAATGCTTTGGTTTTTGAGTTATAAGCCAAAAACAGCATTTGACCCCTATGTTCTATTTTTAGCAATGGCGACCATGTTTGTTGATAGATCATAACTTCGGATAGAATTTACAAACTAGATACCCCAAGGAACATTCAGTTAAAGTTTGGAAGTATTTGGCCCAGTAGTTTCAGAGGAGAAGATTTTTGTAAAAGATTACTAAGATTTACGAAAAATGGTTAAAAATTGACTATAAAGGGCAATAACTCCTAAAGGGGTCAACTGACCATTTCCGTCATGTTGACTTATTTGTAAATCTTACTTTGCTGAACATTATTGCTGTTTACAGTTTATCTCTATCTATAATAATATTCAAGATAATAACCAAAAACAGCAAAATTTCCTTAAAATTACCAATTCAGGGGCAGTCACCCAACAACAGGTTGTCTGATTCATCTGAAAATTTCAGGGCAGATAGATCTTGACCTGATAAACAATATTATCCCATGTCAGATTTGCTCTAAATGCTTTGGTTTTTGAGTTATAAGCCAAAAACTGCATTTGACCCCTATGTTCTATTTTTAGCAATGGCGACCATGTTTGTTGATAGATCACAACTTCGGATACAATTTATAAATTAGATACCCTAAGGAACATTCAGTTAAAGTTTGAAAGTATTTGGCCCAGTAGTTTCAGAGGAGAAGATTCTTGAAATAGTTTACGACGACAGACGACGACAGACGACGGACGACAGACGACGGACGACGACGGACGCCAAGTGATGGCATAAGCTCACTTGTCCCTTCGGGACAGGTGAGCTAAAAAGATTTGAATCTATTTTGATTTTGATCTGAAAGCTATAGCAGATAGAGAGATCAGCAAACTGTGCCACCCTTTTTGTGTTTTAGGCAGAAATTATCGGATATACAGGGAAACACATAACTGCAAATTGATCATCGAGTTGAAATCGTCAGTCTTGATCGACTCTGTTGAGAAGTAATTGTCCTCAAATGATCATCTTTTACTATTTCGTTTACTTAAAATAATAAATATAGTTAATAGAAACTCGGTCAGCAAAAACTGATCAACAAGACAAAAGTTTTACCTAGATAGTTTCCATCCTTCACAAATATTATTGTTGCATTGTATAATTTCATGCAAATACAAGTTGGGTGTATCTTGTTTTATTTTGATAAAAAGAGTATTGGTAAATTTCATACGATATTGCTTTGTTTCCGTCAAATTATTATACATTTCATATTGGAAAACAATCATCGTACATGTAAACCAAAATGTAAATCACAAGTTTAATTTATTTGTTAAAAACAATAGTTAAGTATAGCAAAACAATAAAATCAAAATAGCGTCAAGCAAACTTAATATGTTGGTCAACAGTGCTATAAATTGGTTAAGATGGCAGAGTCCTTATTACTGCTGAATAGGTCAAAACATGTAATGCTTCAAAATTGGTAGAAGTTGAGTGGTTATGTTTACAGTAAAGAAACAACTTCTTCAACTTTGTAACATTTTACTTTTTGTATTCCATTGTTTTTCTCTTTGTAGGTGTATGCTATTTTGTTGGACGATAAAACCATAGTACACGTGCTTCAGTTCGACACAATACGACAATGGCGATACATATACCCGGACTAATAGGTATCATTATCTTCTATCTTCTCATTCTGGCTATTGGAATAATCGCTGGCAGAAAGAAGAACAAGAAAGGCGATTCAGATGAAATGTTAGTCGCTGGAAGAAACCTCGGATTTTTTGTTGCGGTCATGACGAATACAGGTGACATAAAGTTTTAAATTCACTTGGTTCACTGTTTTTCGTTCATTGTTTTGTTAAGGGTGTTAGCTTTATCAATTGAATCGGTTAATTTTCTTTATGTCGATGCTTTTTAGGCTATATGGTATGGTATTTCCTCATTGTTAAAGGCCACACGGTTGCCTTTAATTTCTTACATCTTCATTTGACCTTGCCTGATACATGTATCATTTACAAGCATACCACATCTCCTTTTTGTTTATAGCATAATGTTAAACTTTTCTTATCTAATCATGTATTTAGTTGATTATTAATTTTTTATTCATTTATAGCAACAATGGTTGGAGGTGCCTACATTAACGGAACAGCGGAAGTCATGGGTAGAGACGGATTAGTTTGGTGTTTTGCACCTGTTGGCTTTTGCATAGGAATCATAATCGGTAATTGATAATAGTCTTTAAGATTATGCATATGTTTGTTATAGCTATGAACATTTACATGTTTATTACAACATGTAGATTAGAATTATATGGAGGATTTTTAGTGTGAAAATTATTTATGTTTCTGCGATGAAGGAAATCACGAAAACCTATCATTTACAGCAATTTAAAAAAAAACATAACTTCAACCCAATGGCATATAATATCTTATCATAAAAACAAAAACGTTCAAAATTCTTTGGACAGGTTTTCAAGAAATTTATAGTGAAAATAAATGTTTATTTTTGACGTTGCTTCATATCTATACATTTATAGATATATTTTAAAAACTCAAGTTAATTGTATCGCATCATAAGATATGACTACAACTTCATATCTAGATATTATGATGCAGTTCTTTGAATGCATACAAAATCTCATAACGAAATTTCAATTGTCGCTCAATGACGAATTCCCTACTTAAAACAAATCAATAGGAAACACATTTGGTTAGCCCGAAGCGCTTCTGTGATTTGTTTTTCATCAAGAAATCTCAAAACAAAACTTGTAAACCAAGGACGAATAAGCAATTGATTTCGCGAAGAGAGATATGACCAAACGGTGACATAAAAGAATAGCCAAATCCGTATAAGACCAAATTTGTCTGAGAGGGGTGATCCTTACTTTTTTTAAGACCTAGAAATTTCCTAATGACAACGGAGAAATTGAAACAGTTCATTTTTCAACAATTATAATTGATACCGTCATTGCAATTATAAATATGCGAAAATGTTGGCTACTGGTTTGGTAAATCATCGGCGACTAGCAATACACCAGCCCCGGTATAGGCCTAGTCATAGAAAGGGGAAAACACCCAACAAATGTAATGAACTTTACAAATTTACTACATGTAATTAAATGTTAGTATAGTGTTACTACTAAGATTCAACTCTAAAAGGGAAAAACTCACGTAATTAATTGATACATATTTTGAAAAGGGTAAGTTGGTAAAAATGACTGAACATAGAAAGATACAATACTATGTGACGTTTCATGATCGTCTTTAATCTTGACTTTTTTGTTTAAGCTGCCTTGTTCTATGCTCCAAAAGCAAGAGAGAAGAAGTATACTACAATATTTGACTTATTGCAAGAAAAATATGGAAAGAGAATTGGTGGACTACTTTTTATAAACGAGTTATTGGCGGATGTATTTTGGGAATCAGCAATACTCTCTGCTTTAGGTATATACTATAATAGATATACAATCCTTAAGGGTTACAAACCAACAGATTGTCGTATGCTTATAATATATAATATTATCTTTGTACATGTACCGCGTGAAAAACTAAACAAATAAAATTAAAAGTTGAAAAGGCAGCTTTTAAAAATTCAGATGACAATTTTGTTTTTGACTTCTTAATCTTTTTTTTTAAATTTTGTTTGTACCCGAAGAAGGCTACGTACGCATTGTCTGGCCCGTTATCAAAAGAACACATATTAAACATTATTATAAATTCATACACCTGAGTTACAAATGTATGTATTAACCTCATAAAAAAGATTCCAATCTAATTATCTGTTGCTTGTTAAACAATCAGATTCAGACCACTCGTTAAAAAAATGCCATAACATGTTAATATTTTGACTATGTTTTATTTAATTCTTGTTTTGCTTAAATAAAGTTGTAATACGGTTGCAGATATGATATCGCGTCTTTTACATTATATTAACAGATAAGACTTTACATATATACATATACTTGGTGAAGATGTTTGAATATTAAGGTGATTGTTTTATACAGGTTCAACTTTACATATAATACTTGGTATAGATATGTCGACGGCTGTCATTGTGTCAGCCTGTGTGGCTGTGTTTTATACCTTTTTTGGAGGATTGTATTCTGTTGCATATACAGATGTAGCTCAACTTTTTCTTATATCTATTGGACTGGTATGTTGCTTATTCTAGATACGTTTGATTATGATCTATTAAAGATAAGTTAAATATAAAATTATTCCCTCAAAAGCTTAAATCACCTAAATTTTATTATTTTTGTTGAACTTCGTATTTCACCGTTTCTTTTTAATTTCTTAAGATTCTGTTCTCATTTTGAAATTGTTATCTTAAGACTAATATGCTATAGTCTATTTAGAAGAATTGTTCCATGTTGTCTTCTTTTCGTGTGAAAAGGTCCTTCTCTTTAACCTATGCATCACATCTCCTTTAATTCATATCTTTATCTAAATAAACTTTAAATCAAACAGTTTTGCCCTAATTCATAAAATACAAAATGAGAATTTCTCAACGCTTTTTCTATTAACTTTATCAGGAACGCTGAACCCCAGAGAGTGTATTAGCACCAGACCACATACAGAGCTACATGTATATGGCCAAAAGGGACTTAAAAAAAGCCAGATCTATATATGTTTAAATTTGTATTAGGGAATTAAACCTTACTTTATTTATAATTTCTATGATAAAACACAGAAGAGCTACTTTAGAAAATGTTAGTGTATTCGTCACGTGGTGATGATCTAAACTTCGGGTCGGAATGCAAGAAACATTTAAATAAATGTAAGTAATACATTAACTTTATATAATATTCCAGCTTTTAATAATACCATTCGCTTGGACAAATCCTGCTGTTGATATGAGCAGAATAAAAGACAACTGGAAAGGAAGCTTGGAACCAAAGTTTACAGGTGTATATATTGATATGTGGTTGATAACCATTGGAGGATGTTTTACGTGGCAGGTAATAAATTGTGGATATGTGATGCGACATAAAATAATAAATGAACACTAGAAAAGTCAAACTTAAAGAAATTTTTACTATTATACATTTTAACAAACTCTGCTCTGACTTACATATAAAAAAGTTCTTCAATACATGTAACATACGGTAGTTACCTTCTTAGTTATATTCGAATATTATAGGCATTTTATCAGCGTGTACTTGCATGTAAAACCAGTAGAATGGCGAGAGATGCCGTGTTGGTCAGTTCGTTCTTGGCTTTGTTAATGGGTGTACCACCAGCTTTAGCAGGAGTTATTGGAGCCGCTACAGGTTTGTTTCTGTATATTGAACTGTAGGATTTGAAAGTTTTATAACATAAAAAAAAAAGAAAACATTTTGAAATATAAATAAGTAGAAGACCCCACGTAACAAGTTTTGTGCATAACTTAGCACGAACACCCCATGTGCGATAAATTCGATGAACGGTTCACTACTGACCTCCTACAGATCCATAGAGGAAAAAGTAAGATACCAAAAAACTGAGCTTCGAGGAAAATTCAAAATAGAAAACCCCTAATGAAATGACAAAATCAAAATCTTAAACACAGCAAACAAATGGAAAACAACTGTCATAGTCCTGACTTGGTACAGACATTTTCAAACTTAATGTAGAAAATGGTGGATTGAACCTGGTTTTATAGCTAGCTTTACCTCTCACTTGTGTGACAGTCGCATCAAATTCCATGATATTGACAACGATGCGTTAGAGGGTAAGTAAATTCTATGGAAAATTATGCGTAGATTCTTTAATGCAGTCCCGGACCCGAGATGTTGCATATATGTTCTAGTTGTAACGAATATAACAGGAGGTGACATCTTTCCCTCTTTCGCAAAACTTCCGAGGAGTTTTGTTTGTTCCTAATGGTATCTTTGCATATAACTTTCTTACAGTACAATGTTAACCATATACTGCGTGTTATCGTAGAAATTACCAGTTGGTGTTGTATAAAATTGTTCATTATTTATTAATAGCTAAACTATTGTCATTTCTAATACAATGTTTCACAGTAAAACCCATTAAAAATACAATAAGTTTACATTGCAGACTGGAATCAAACTATGTACAATGGAAACCCCGAATTGTCAACAGAAGAATGGAGTTATGTTTTACCTATGGTGCTGGCCTATCTTTGTCCGATGGCTGTATCAGTCTTTGGATTAGGGGCTATAAGTGCTGCTGTCATGTCGTCTGCAGATTCTATTGTTCTTGCAACTGGATCTGTCATCAGCCATAATTTATATAAAAACTGTTTTCAACCAAAGGTATGAGACAAAACATTATTTCGTTTTGGTACACATAATTAAAAAGATACCACGAAACTTCAATAAAATATTAAAGGTCAAAGTTAGGTAGACAAAATTATGATCAAAAGGTTAAAAAAGACGCAATAGACAACCAATTTAATTCAAAGATTACACCAAAAACTGAAATCTGAGCTAGTTTGTACAGTTTGACAGTAAACATAAAACTATTGCTCCTGATAAACCAATACAATGTGTTAAGACTATAAAATTGAAAATATAAATGGAGAATGTGTCAAAGAATCAACATCCCGACCAAAGAGCAGCCTGGACAGGAACTAAAATAATAATACACATGACAATCAAATATATTTGTATAACGTGAGACATCTTTTTAAAACATAAGCCTGTTTATTTTACAAAAATTATATTGTTCATAACATTTTTTCTATAATTATATACTCTTTTTAGGCAACACAGCGGGAATTAACTTGGGTCCTGAGAGTCAGTATTTTACTAACAGGAATTTTGGGAACGGTGATCGCTATTGTCGTTAAAAGTGTGTATGGGTTGTTTATTTTATGTGTGGACATTATGTATGTCATCCAAATGCCGGAGTTAACATGTGCGTTATGGTTTGAAAAAGCAAACGGTTATGGGTCACTTGTCGGATTCGTTGTTGGTCTGCTCTCACGCATACTTGGCGGGGAACCGATTTTGTCCTTCCCAGCAGTCATCAAATATCCATGGTACGATCCCGTAGATGGACAGCTATTTCCACATAAAACATTTGCAATGTTGGTGTGTGTGATAACAATAATAGGAGTTTCTCTTCTAACAGATTACGTTTTCACAAATAACACGATTGATAAGAAATTTGATATCTTTAACTGCTTTAAAGAAAAGACGATTGAAGAAAAAGACGAATCTGAAAGGAATGCAGTTGAATTAAAATCAGATGAAGTTTTTGATGAAAAACTGGAAGAATCTAAAGCATTTCTTAAGACTTAGTTTCAAAATATCCTTATAAAATCAAAATAAGCCTGTTATAAAGAGGGCATGCATTTCATATTCAAACGTCCACAGTTACACGGTCCAAATGCTTCTATGAAATATTTTTTCTTGGCAAATATGACAGCGTTGATCTTGTACAATCTTTGCTTCAGGATATAGAGCAATAAAGCATAAAAATATTGCAGTTAACAGCTGAAGAAAAGAGCACCATTCTATTTTGTACTTAATTATAATCCTGGTACCTTTGATAACTATTGACAATATATTTGTATTCTGGTATATTATATTTATTACATATGTATGTATAATATATAAAATACATGCACACGTATACAAATTTTGGTTTTTATCCAACGCAATCATAGGTTTGAACGTTGTTTTCAACTTAGACTTGTTTTCAATTTATTTCGTTTGGGTTTGTATATTATATATTCCCTCCGGTTATATAATCCGTTCAACCTATTTTGACTCTTTAAAGCTCAAAAGTCTATCCTAAATTAAGGTAAATTAAATGGCCTTCCAAATATTTTTCTATCCCTAACATCACTGAAGAGACATTTATTGTCGAAATCCGGATATGGTGTAAAAGATTTAGCACCTCATGTTGTGGTTTACAATCTTTGCCGCAAGTTTATTGTTTTCCACTTGGTATTAAGTTAATATAGAGATATATTTTGTTACACCTTGTGACTGTATTTGGCAATCGCCAATGGCAGTAAGCGACCTGTTAGTCAAATGCGTTTTGTTAAAATATATTTTTTCCTTCTCTTGGTCTTTTGGAAAATGTTGTTTGTGCTGTGTTTAGACCCTTCTACAACGACATTTGTTCCATGCACACGTATAAAAATTGCGGTTGGATACGGTTTTTATCCAACGCAATCATAGGTTTGGACGTTGTTTTCAATTCAGACTTGTAATATTATAGGTTTGGACGTTGTTTTCAATTTAGCATTGTAATATATAAAATATAATAATATATAATAGAATAAAAGAATTGGAAAGTTTTAGAAGTAAAATAAAAGCCGGAAACCGAATTTTGTCACATCAATATCTATGTGTTAGTCATCAAAATATAAGAGAAAACTGCATTTTTGCCAAAAAATAAATATTCATTCACTGATTTATTGTAATCTTGAACGAAACAAGATTAAAGTTATACGTAATTATAAATTAACTGTTAACAAAACTTTGAATTTTTTAAATACTACCTCAGGAATACATTACCTAAGCTGTATTTGGCAAAACTTTTAGGAATTTTTGGACCTCAATGCTTTTCAACTTCGTACTTTGTTTGGCCTTTTAAACATTTTTTTTATTCGAGCGTCACTAATAAGTCTTTTGTAGACTAAACGCGCGTCTGGCGTAAATATAAAATGTCAATCCGGGTATCTAAGATGAGTTTATTTATACGTAAATAATACCGACCCCACGACATCAAAACGGAAAGAACTATTTTATTTTATTGCGCGAATAATACAAAAACATACTGTACATTGATGTACACAATGCTAGCTGTTAATTAAGTTCGTCCTACATGTCAGATCACTTATCATGGTCAGCGAATCATCGCACCTACGGAATTGCAATGTTTAATTTCACAGGCGTTTTAACATCTTCAGTAAATTACATATAGAACATCGTCATCAGTTTTAATATCTTCAGTAAATTACATATAGAACATCGTCATCAGTTTTAATATCTTCAGTAAATTACATATAGAACATCGTCATCAGTTTTAATATCAAATAATGGTCAATTTATTTCAGACGGTTATTATTGAATGAATATAATAGTAACGGTGACATAATTCCATATTCCTCGGTATTTAATGACCTACGTTTGATTGTATCAATTTGTCAAGAACTGATTACAGCTTAATAATGGGAATTCTAAAATAATTTGCAAGTAATTTCATAAATCTGTATACCACAATTTATCGTGAAAATGTCATCTACAACGTATCCATCCTACATCATTTACAAACTGAGAGAGAATAGATCGCTTGGTTGAAAAGGTGGTGTTTAACGACACTTTCAGCACTAGTATGCCATTTCATGACGGTCAGTTTTTATTGACAGAGGAAGCCAGAGTGCATATTTTCTATTTCTGTTTGTATGTTGACTTACAGATTTAGCAATTTGGATCAAAACACATCTTCAAAGGTTGGAGTTTAATATTTTCCAATGTTTTACGGTCTCTACACACTTATACAAACCGAGAATTTTTTATTTTATCGTAATTTTAGCATATTTTGACGAAGGGTGGAACATATACAAATTGTTTACGATTATTTTATTGATGACTTATTATTGATTTATTAGTAAAATGCTTCGATTGTTTTCCGATTTCATTTTACCCAAAACTTCTGTATCACGGTAAGTATAGTGTCCTGCTTGAATCGTCTTATTTCGAGTGATTTTAGGCAGCCGACAATCAATCATTTAGATTATCCTGTTTACAAATTTAAAAATTAAAAGAGACTTAGAACAATTCAAACTAAATAACCAACTGCTTAATATACAAAACAATAAAGGTAGCGAAAATTAAATATGATATGCAGCAATAAACGACAACCATTAAATACCAGGCGCCTGACTTTTTACAGGTACATACAGAATTTTGGGGATTAATATTGCGAAAATTGCGACAGAGTTGTAAACGCAATAATCTAAACTTGCATTTTTTAAATTTGTATATGAAATAAACACGATTTTTCTCAAAATCGTAAAATTTAAAATCGCATTTAAGGCTTAAATGACAAAATCGCAATAATAAATACACGCAATAATTTCTGAATTTACAGTATAAAAAAAGAAAATGTGCTATGATTGCCAATGAAACAACTCTTCACAAGAGACCAAAATGACCTCAATATGTTTGAAGACTCCTAAACAATCCAGTAGTCTGGGATAGGGATGTGACATCACAACATATATAAGAACAAACTATTAAAATCTGTTGAAATGGTTCAACTCATCAGATCCATACAAATAGCAAAGTCACAAAATACACATAGTCCAGATCTGGAAATACTCTCAGAAATTAAAAGAGTATACCAACTAATAAAATATTTATGACTTTATAGCAACCGAATTACTAGTAGTTTGTATACTGATATATAACCCAAATCATACCTATTGATATGCTTATATTACAATTGTCTACATCTTGGATACTTTAGTATTAAGAGTTATTCCTCTTGATAGAGGTTAGTGATTCAGTTCGTAACACTCTTAAGTAGATCATAAGGAGATGTGGTATACATGACAATGAAACAACTCTTTAACCCCAAGTCAAAATTAGTAAAAGTAAACTATTATAGATGGAAGTACGGCCTACAAAGAACCGAGTATAAGACTATTCAAACAAGTAAACCAACGATGAAGTCTATATAAAAATGAGACACGAGAAACACCAACGAACCAAATCAACAAACGACAACCACTGAGCTACATGTTCCTGACTAAGAACATGATGATATATAAAAATTAAGAAGATGTAGTTTAAATGCATAAGTGACAACTTTCTACTAGAGACCAACGACATCGAAGTAACCTATAACAATTAGCAAAGCCCATTCCACATAGCACACTATAAATTGTCCAGAATGACAAATGTGAAATAATGTAAACGAGAAAACTTCTGATTTATATAATGAGAACAATAAACGCAAAAAAAATATGATATTCAGCAACAAACGACAACCACTGGGGATTATATAACCTGAGACAATGCTGTCACAGCACAACATAATAAAGGGCTGCGCTTTAGCGCATGATACGCCCGTTGTTTGAAAGACGACGGGCGTATAAAAATGGCAAAAAAGACTACAATGACAATGAGGAGCAGCAAGAAGATAACAGGGAAAGTGAAGATGGTGAAAGTGACTCTACTGAAAGTTATGATCTAAATGAGGAAGTAGGTGATGAAAGTAAGGATTTCATTGACGACGGGCGTATAAAAATGGCAAAAAAGACTACATTGACAATGAGGAGCAGCAAGAAGATAACAGGGAAAGTGAAGATGGTGAGAGTGACTCTACTGAAAGTTATGATCTAAATGAGGAAGTAGGTGATGAAAGAAAGGATTTCATTGATGATGAAGATAAAGATTTCATTGATAATGAGGACGCCTCTTCTGAGAATTAAAATGAGGATTTTTCTGATGATGAGGACAGTGATTACATTGAAGAAGACACTGATGATTAAACCTAGTTCAGCTTTTCAATATTTAGCATAAAAAACAAATATCATTAACATTGGCATATAACATAGAAGTCTTCAATGCAATATAAGGAAAGTGATATATGATTATGGGTTTTAGTAATTCTATGGCTGATTTCCAAATTTGATAGTAGTTTGAAAGAAGGTAATTTTCTTGGGGTATATTGCTCATAGTTAGATTCTGTTGAACACAGTATGGAATCCATAGTAAATTATACAAAGATGTATGCAAAAGTTGTTCAAATGGTGCTTAATATGGTGGATATTACCTTTTTATTGTTTAGAATATTCACAAGATGATCATATTGATAAATGTTTAGGAGACTTGATTTCCTTATTTTTTTCACAAAATGACGCCCTTTTAAAACATTTAAGGAATATTAAGTCACATGTTAGGATTTTGATGTTGTCACTTGTTCACTTATTATGTGCTATTGTAGACTAGTTATGTTTTATAACATTTTTTATTGCGCTCAACCCTTCCACCGAAACCGAACTCTATAAAAAAGCTGCAATGCTAAGGTATCATTTGTGATTTCAATTGCAACCAATTTTAACAAGAGTAAAACATTCTATATGCAAAAACAGTATTTGATTTTTATCCAAAGCTTAGATAGTAAAAATGTTATCATAAAATGATATATGCCTCAGGGAACAGTTAGTATCTCAGGGACTGCTAATGTGCTTTCATCCTTGCAACCATTCAATAATAGTACAAACGTATGACATTAATGGAACCTATTTTTTACAAGAAATTTAATGTTTTAAATTGAACTAAAGATTTTACAAATTTTATGTTTTCATCAGATTTTATTAAGTATTATTTGTTACATCAATAGATATAAACAATTCACCAAAGTTTCATGGACATTGGTGAAAGCCTTTTTGAGTTATTGTCCGAAGTTTTAAAAATCCCCCTTTTTTATGAATAAAGCCCCATAAATCCAAAACTTAAAATCTGAAATTTATAAAAATTGAAAGGGAACTTACATCAATAGATATAAACAATTCACCAAAGTTTCATGGACATAGGTGAAAGCCTTTTTGAGTTATTGTCCGAAGTGTTAAAAATCCCCCTTTTTTATGAATAAAGCCCCATTAATCCAAAACTTAAAATCTGAAATTTATAAAAATTGAAAGGGAGCTTACATCAATAGATATAATCAATTCACCAAAGTTTCATGGACATTGGTGAAAGCCTTTTTGAGTTATTGTCCGAAGTGTTGAAAATCCCCCCCTTTTTATGAATAAAGCCCCATAAGTCCAAAACTTAAAATCTGAAATTAAAAAAAAACGAAAGGCAGCTTACGTCAATAGATATAAACAATTCACCTAAGTTTCATGGTAATTGGTGAAAGTGTTTTTGAGTTATTGTCCAAAGTGTGGACGACGGACGGACGGACGGACGGACGGACGGACGGACGGACAACGGTATACCATAAAACGTCCCGTCTAAAAGACGGGCGTATAAAAAAAAACTACCTGTTCTTATGCATAGATACGGTATTCGCAAATATATTGTTTTTTTTAAGAATGTATCACATGAAACACTATATCTTTCACTGAGATCACCCCTAGTTTTTGGTGGGGTTCGTGCTGTTTATTCTTTAGTTTTCTATGTTGTGTCGTGTGTACTATTGTTTTTCTGTGTGTCTTTTTTATTTTTAGCCATGGCGACCTTAAACGACGATTCCATAAGTGGCAGGAAATACAAGAAAATTCAATAATGGAGACACCAGTAAAATGATTTATCTCAAACACATGCAAGATAAAAACGTTGTATTCTGAAATATAACATTGTTCTGCGAAGTGGAATTTTGTAACAATCATGAGTGCTGGTCAATTGTTAGTCCTGCCTAAAAGCTAGACAAACTTGAACTTTGAAGTTTTTTTCTACCAATAAAAGGTATTTTCTGGAGGCAGTGTAAAACAATGAATAAACTCATCATAGATACCAGCACTACAAAAGACTCATCAGTGACGCTCGGATCCAAAGAAGTTAAAAATGCCCAATAAAGTACGAAGTTGAAGAGCTGTCCAACTTGTTACGAATCTTACTTCCTCCTAACCTGTCGGATGGATTTTACTGAATACAATAGTAGAACAGGAGCTGCAGATTCACTGATGAGTAGACGAAACGGGCGTTTGTCGTATTAAATTATAAGCTTGGAACCTTTGATAACTATTAACACCACTGGGTCGATGCCAATGCTGGTGAACGTTTCTTCCCCGAGGGTATCAACAGCCAAGTAATCAGCACTTCGGTGTTGACATGAATATCAATTATATTGTCATTCATATCAATTTTCTGTTTATTAAAGTTATATATCTCAAAATACTAAGTATGTTCTTATTCCGGGCATATATTAACTGAGCCGTATTGGGCACAACTTTTGGAATTGTTGGTCCTCAATGCCCTTCAACCTTATACTTGTTTGGCTTTATAACTATTTTGATCTGAGCGTCACTGGTGGGTCTTATGCAGACGAAACACGCGTCTGGCTATTAAATTATAAGCCTGGTACATTTGATAACTATTCACGTAAAAAGTCAATGTTTGTTCTGGTATTTTATGAAACCATCAGACGAATCACACGAAAATGTGACCCATTACGCAAATAGTTTAGGGAAACTTGGCTCATCGAGAAGATGAAATGTGTGAGAGTTTTTATGAGTGCTAACAAAGACAAAGCCTGTGTGTATTTACTGTTTTTTCATTTTATGTTCTTGATATCGTTCTTTAATGATTGGTACTGTTTTGTTGAATCACTTCATTGTTATAGTTTGTCCCCGTTCTGTTGTTATGTTTTTAGATGTTGTAATTTATACTTATACTTTTCATATCCTTTATTAATACATACAATTAGGCAATAGTAGTTTACAGGTGTTCAAATATCACTTATTGCATTTCCTATCATGATTTTCTTGATAGAGGGCTGCTGCTCACAAGGAAGCTATTAAACCAAGAGTTCCAAATGGTGAAGTTGAAATCATCCCTTCGTAAATTTTACGGACGCCATCACGAGTTTGGTTGACCGTTATTTAATAACCGTCTCACAAATGATATCGGATATGTTCCTTACGTCGTAACTACAATCCCCTTCCCTTTCATGAGTGTGACCTACCAAATTAGACTATTTACCGGATTTGTTATCACATAAGCAACACGACGGGTGCCACATGTGGAGAAGGATCTGCTTACCCTTCCGGAGCACCTGAGATCACCCCTAGTTTTTGGTGGGGTTCGTGTTGTTTATTCTTTAGTTTTGTATGTTGTGTCATGTGTACTATTGTTTTTCTGTTTGTCTTTTTCATTTTTAGCCATGGCGTTGTCAGTTTATTTTAGATTTATGGGTTTGACTGTCCCTTTGGTATCTTTCGTCCCTCTTTTATCGACTGTGAAGACAAATCAAAGTAGCAAACAATAACTGAATCACGTGACTTTAAAAAAGAGCGATACCCGGTGTGTCGGCAGGGGCATGCATTATACGGTCGATGTTCAATAAGGTTCAATAAAAAAAAACTACAATGAATACGTTTTAACACTAAAACAATTTAAAAGCATAATATAACAAGTTGTTAATTCTATTTTGTTCACCTTCTTATATTATATGCATGTATATTTACGAGTAATAGGGTAGGTCTGTATAGAACTAAGTCCTGAATATGTATAGGAATCAGGTTAATTTCTAAACTACTATAAAGCTCCTAATAATACAAAAAGTCTTTACAAAACAGACGCACGTAAGATACATAAAACGTAAGTGAAGTGATTTTGGGAAATTAGTAAAAGACAATCATGCATGCGATCAATCAACGAATGCAACGAATTACCACAACAGTTTAGACTCGCCTATATTCAGCCATTATTTATGCTATATATAGGTGTATAAAAGTTTCCTTTATCGTACAAAATGAAGTAATAGACAAGTCAGAAACAAGTTAATAATCATAAGAAAAATCATTTAAAATATTAATCAGAATAGAAGACAGCAAAGGTTTTGGATCGTAAAAGCATGTACTTCCGAAAGGTAAAAGTTTATTTCATGATATATGTTTCTGTACAAAAACTACTCCGGCGAGGAGACGAATTATAAACATGCTGAACTTGTTTGACAAGACTTATACAATTGAGTAAATATGTTGGTATTCCTGAAATGCTTACATCCTCACACTTGTAACCCGGATTTGTTTTCTCTCAATTGATTTATGACTTTCGAACAGCGGTATCTTACTGTTGCCTTTATTGGTCTGCAGTTAGTTTTCCAATTTGCAATCATACTGCATTTCATTTCATATACCTATTGCGATCAGCTATTGACGACTTTTCTGTATTTGATAGCGACAAAGTACTTCTCGTGAAATTAGCGATAAAAGACGAATTCATTGGTTTTGCATAATTTTGATTAAATACTTAAAGGGTATTAATGAAGGTGATAAGTTTTCTGCACGGTTTCTTGGATGAGTTCGTGTGCCTCAATCTCTATTTTTCCATGCAGTGTTTTTATATTGTTTGTCTTTTCTTTGTGTTTCTCGTAATCATGGTGTTGTTGCTTTTCTTTAACCTAAAATTTCACACATTTATTGTTATATTCAATACGGGATGACTTATCATTTTCGCTTCGATTTTATCTCTAAACCAGACACCTATTTTGATAAGATGCGTCTTTTTGTAGAAGATTACAGTATCTTCACTTTTTTAAAGAAAGAAAGTTAAATATACTTTCTAAGCGTATTGTTAGTTCAAGGCAAATGAAAAAACGAAATGAAATATTATATGGTCCGTTTATGCTTATTTAAATTATTTTAAGGAAAACTTATACACGGCCGACACTCGGCTAACCGAGAGATTGGTCGGTTAATCTATATTGAGTATGCGGCTATATCGGCGGTTGGTCTGTTAATCGGGTTGGCTAAAGTCTGTTAATCAGGTGTTATCGAGAAAATCATTGAAAGTTCAGCATGTTTCATAGTATAACTTTCTAAATATATTTTCATCATAAAAAGTATTCATGTCTAACAAAACAAATCAATGTACTGAATTCAGTGGTGTAATTATTATTTTTCTAGCTTCGATGTACGATCTATAAAATGAAAAGGCGGGTTACTCATCAATAAATTTATACACATTTTACACACATAAAATGTACACAAAATGACACATTGGTTAAATTTACTTGCATTCAATATTTTGAACATCGAAAAAAGAAAGGCATTATGTTTGTTAACCATATTGATATCAATGTGTGAAAAATCTACACGAAAATCTGTATTTTGGTGACATAAATCAATTTTTATTTAAAACCTGGTCTGTTAATGGGTCGGATGTATAAAACTCGGTCTGTTAATTGGTCTGTTAAGAGTTATGAATGGCAATAAAAGTATAATTTTATTGCTATATGGGGTGTTATCGGATCAAATGAGTAGGCTCAAGACGAGCGGCTAAAATATACGAAAACACCACATGAGCAATGAAACATAGCATATACGGAAACAACACATGAAATTGAAAATTGATAAAAATGGTTTCAAAAAGTGTAATATTAAAGTAATATTAATTTCATCCAAGAATGAGCGCATATATCATATTGATTCTGCTTAATTGTCATGCATGACACAAATTTGTCATCTACATTGGTAACCAATATATATAAATCAGAGATAAACGTCGTAATGTAACTAAACATCGGTAAGTAAAATATATTGGGATGACAAAATATGAAAAGAAAGAAAGAATAATGAGTAAGATAAACAAAATGTAGAAAAAATGACATAACAATTTAAAGAGTACAGAAATCAACAAAACCCCCAATCCGGACCCTCATGGTATACACGAGAATCTGGATGGAAACGCAGAATATAGAATAATATATAATGACAGTAGAGAGTGGTACATTGCTAAAAACGAGAGAAAAATAATACTTGTTTAAGAATACACACATGAAACACTGATGGCTGTTAAAACAGTAACGGATTGCGATGTACTTATATTGGTGACATATTCTAGAAGTTTACATGCGGACAACTATGGTGGCAGGTTAATGCCATTTTGCGTTTTAGCGCTTTAGCGTTTTCGCCTTACATATTCTATATGGCGGAAACGCGAAATTGCGAAGTCAAAAACGCGAAAATGCGAAACCGATTTCTCGTTTTCGCGTTTTCGACTTTGCGATTTCGCCTTTTCGCTATTTCGCGTTTTCGCCCTATAGAATATGAAAGGCGAAATCGCGAAAACGCGAAATGGACTTCACCGGCCACCATAGACAACTGTAGTTCTCCTCTGCACTTATGTAGAAAGGAACTAAACGGAATAAAATTAATTGAAACTTAAAATAACCAAATGTAGCTGCATTCGCTCCTTTCCGTTTACTTCTTTAGAGTGATTTGTAAACAACATATGATTAAGTAATAGAAGAAAAGAACCAATTGGATGATGCTGACGAATTAGGGTTTAACGTCCAGTGACAAATATCATGTTCATATGTGAACGAGAACACGTTATATGTACCCTGTGTTGTATTAGAAAGACACTTTCAGTCGAAATTGAGAACGTGCTACTTCAAACAGACACCAAAATTAAGGCTGATTGAAAACGTCAATAAAAAATTTATGCATATTCCAGAGGCCAATACATATCACGCTATATTGAAGTAACACACCCTTCAATAAAATGCAAAGAAAGTCAAAATAAAAATGCACTTTTTAGGATACTGTGGCACCGTATTGTCATTTGTGTTTACTCAGGAACATCTCATTCTTAAATTTGTCGTGGCTAAATAACTCTTAACTGACACAATTTCAATTGTCCAACCCATTAACAGACTTTATTCCCATAATTTTCACTAGAACGTGGTATTATTCACGTTAGTTTACAATTATGAAATATTTACTAATAAATACTACATACTTGCGCGACGCCTTTTAGTTTTACTGAAAACTGCGCAGACTAAGAAATGTTTTTACAAATGCAAAATGTTCTATGATAGACATCATTTTGTCAGACACTTTTCTTTTTTTTATTTGGTTCTTATAACATGCCAAAAATCTGTATATTTAATAGAGTTTAACATTAAATTAAGTGTTTTACTCTTAACAGACGTATAACCAACCCGATTAACAGACCAATCGCCCATATAGCCGCATACTCAATATAGATTAACCGACCAATCTCTCGGTTAGCCGAGTGTCGGCCGTGTTATACTGGGATTATTATTAGCACTGTGGGCAAAACGGCAGACAAAATGACCAATTGGACCAAAGCAAAGCTACTAAATAGAGTGAACGTGATCGAACATTACAGCAGTGTTTTAAACCGGAAAACCAAATATATATATATGTTAAGCTCTATATGTGCAATTCATTTACCTTACATTGTTCTTTTTGGCGTCATTTTGTTGGAGGTTATGGTTAATTTTCTAAAATTGTTTAACATTTTATCCCTTATTTTATTGATTGTGCATTTACAGTGTGTCATAGATCAAAATTATTCTTTCAGTGTATGTTCACTTGTGTTAATATGTCTTGATAAAGTTAAGCCATTTCAATTGATATTATATAGTGTGTCTTTTCATGTTGTGATCTAACCTTATTGTTTCAGATAAGGCAATTATAAGGGTGAGTTGTACCTTTTAAAACATTAAACCCGCTGCATTTTTTTGCACCTGTCCTATGTCAGGATTTGAATGATTTTACACTTAGTCATTTTTGGGGACTTTTTTTGTTTGCTTTTGGTGTAAGCCAATACTCCGTGTTCAAGTCCGTACTTTGACCTATAATGCTTTACTTTTACAAATTGTGACTTGGATGGAGAGTTGTCTCATTTGCACTCATACCAGACCTTTTTATATCTATCAGTTTTATATTAAAACGACACATTAGGATTAATAATATTGTCGATTAATGCACTTTTCAGAGGAATCAGATTATGTTAGGCAATTTTAAGCTATTTAACTGAAATATTTAATTTTTTTTGTGATTATATTTATGAGGTCACAGTACAATATACTTATCGGCACGATCCAGGTTCAATATGAGATATATGAACTGATTCATGCTATATAAATAAACTAGTTAATTATAAGTACTTACCATAAAACTCATTTATAGCATAATTTCTTAGACTCTATCAGTATCAAAAAGTAAAATCACAAAAATACTGAACTCCGAGGAAAATTCAAAACGAAAAGTTCCTAATCAAATGGCAAAATCAAATGATAAAACACATCAAAATGATTTGTAAAATCTCCGATTATCAGCCATTTATAGTATATCTACAGCATTTGCTTCGATTTACGCGTTACAATATAATCTAACCAATACAATTATCACAAAGAAAAATGGTCATCAAACATGGGCGAAAGATACCAGAGGAACAGTCAAACTCAAATGTTTGATTCGATTTTATTTTTTTTATTATTGTAGGTTGCTTAACGTCTAGTAGATTTGTGTAAACACTTTTAAAAAATGAAAATGAGGCAAAAGATACCTTGCGGTATAAAATTCGAGTCGAGGAAAAACTGACAACGCCATGGCAAAAACCGTAAAAACGACGACAAGACAAACAACACCAGACAAAAAAGTTAACGTAAATCAAACTGCGCAACACAAACCCCGACAAATACCGGGGGATCCAAGGTGCTTCAGACAGATAAGCATTTATTGCTCTACATGTGGCACCCATTATGTTACTCATAGATATAGGAAGAAGTGGTGTGAGTGCTTATGAGACTACTCTCCATTAAAAACAACAATTTATAAAAGTAAACCATTATAGGTCAATGTACGGCCTTCAATACGGAGCCTTGGCTCACACCGCACAAAAAGCTATAAAGGGCCCTAAAATTACTAGTGTAAAACCATTCAAACGGGAAAACCAACGGTCTACACTTTGTTCAATCCAGGTGTCGTAAGGAATCTATACGATATATGATTTGATCGGTTAGTTCTCTACAGCATTCAAGCTATAACTTGATTATTGTGTAGAGTGTAAGTTCATTTAACGAATATATGTATCTTATTTGTATATTTCAGCCTTTCTTATATTTTTCACAAATATCAGGACGTAGACTTTTGTCTTTTTATTGGTGATATAATTAAACGAGTTACATTGTCCGATAAACACCTCCTATAGTATTCAAGATATAATTGTAATGCAAAGTAAGGTTCTAGTTCTTATTCCAAATATGTGCTTTTGGTCTGAGTTTTGATTTTCTTTAAATTTTCTATAATATGTTTTACCACTTTTTTTTGTGACGTTAAGCATTCTTAGTTTGTCCAGCAATCTCTTACTATATATGTTATGCTTGCACTTTTATATTATATTAAGTGTATTTTAAATAAAAGACATGTTTGTGTTTTTTGGTTGTTTTTTTTCAAATGACAGAAAGTTGTGCTTTGTTCTCTTTGGTGAAATTATACATTTTCCTTTTAAAACTATTGGATATTTTTTAGATTGAGCTAATCATCGGGAGTTTCATTTTCTTTAAATTTTCACTGATGATAGAGTGTTTGACCCTTGATCATCAAAAAGTTAATTCAGGTACAATCATTTACATTGTATATCAACATCCCTGTTTACTACTAGATCAAAGGCTAATTACTATTCTTTATCCATGCATGTAGCGAGGGCTTCTTCTTAGTTTATTTTATGTAAGTAGTTGAATCATTTCAATTACAGATGAATGAAATTCACAGTAAATTGTCTTTTATATTCATATTTAACACAAATGATGAGTGTACTAGCTTTTAACAAATTGATTATACACCATGCATTCATTCTTGTAAATGCTCTGAAAAGAACGGCACGCTTAAATGTTCTGATCTAGTAGCATGCCATGAATTTATTTAATGCACCTTACTAACACATGTTGTTTTATATTTATCAGATACCATTTAAAAGGCTACATCTTCTTGTATAAAGTTTCATATATTGGTTTGGGTAGTCAGAAATTCGTTAGATGGGGTTTTCTAACATAGAAGTGTTTTCATTTATCAGCAAAAAGTGCGGATTTTTGGCAATTTAACTAAAATAAGGCAAGATAGTAAAGCAAAACATCTTCTGAAACTGTTACTGCATCTGGAATATTTGACATAATCAAATGACACGGTTTCCTGTTTTATCAAATTTCATTACTCTTTTAGAACAAGAGAAAAGATAAAATATTTATGTATTACTTCTATGAAATCAGATGTAAACGTCTCATATCGTCGGGCATAATGCACCTCGGATATGAAAAGCTAATATATAATACTTAAATCAAAGTGAAAGATCCTTGATTTTGTTAGGATTAAACAAAAGTCATACAGTGGCCTTATCTTGTGTCCCTCTGGTATATTTCCCCCTTCTTTTAAATAAACCTTTTAATTTTTTTTTTAGTTTGAAAAATAATAAGCAAAATGTTTCTGCATTCACACAAATATCCAAGTTCATTTGTTTAATGCCAAGAAATATTTCCACTTTATTAAAAAAAACAATAGCTGTACATTTTAACGCAAACAGCCAAAACAATTATGTTTGCACCATGAACACTTGCCAAGATTACGTAATCTACTAAAAGAAGTGTTTATACTTTTCTGTAAATAGATGAAATATACCTGTCTTCATATCATTAACAATAAGAAATCTAGTTTCATGATAAAGATGTAGCCTAAGGGTTTATTGATTGAAATGAACAATTCATTTTCCCATGGGCGACAATGATAGCCTTTTTTGAGGTACAGACTTTAGAAAGTTGATTTTTTAAACGAAACCTCTCCAAAATTACAGAAAAGTTATTCGGACAGTATTTTTTGGTCCAAAAAATATAGGTTCGTGTTGCTTTTATTTACGTATTTTGTTCTTATCTCCTATGCCTATCAATTTTGCAATTAAAAAACGTGTCCTGTCCTAGAGTTGAAAAGACAGCTCATTTCCGTTAGGGCTAAGGACAATATTTCTTTTGGCCTATGGTATAATGCAGAATGCACGAAGTCTCTAATAATAAAAAATTACGGGTGCACATATCAACCAATCAGAATTACCCATACTCTTAATTCTGAATACCATGTTATGCTCATAAAATGGCTGCGCCCATACAATCTAATGGTGTATTGTAACCTATAAATACGAAGCTATGCTTGGTGAGAATAAGGACGTCAAACCTCATACCTTATGGTGAGAGTGCCAGGCTCACTTAAAGTTCAAGATTCTTTGCAAAATGTCTTTGATTGGTCCGTATGTTGCCTGCTGCAAATGTTACTATCTGTACCTATCAAGTATACATTTCAATGGTAGTCCGTACTGATCCGCTCTACATCCCGTCTCTATTAGGAACCTCCCTATAGTATTCATTGCTAATTTGTTCTCGGCTAAATTTGTATGAAACATTTGCGACTTAGTATAAAGCAAACTTTCAATCAATCATATTTGAAGAGCTATAAGACCCGATTAACCAACATAACCACTTAGTGCAGTTAATAGTACAATTAAATATCAACGGAGTTATTAGAAGTACAAACTATTATATCATATACTCAAGTTTCTGGACTAACTCATTATATCATTGGTAACAGTTTTCAGAAATATATCAAATATTTTTTTACTGGAAGGTCAAGTTGATATTTCAATTTTGATAAAGGTTCTAAATCGTAGTGGTATACTCAGGAAAGATATTTTTATTGAAAAAATAACTTATCTTTGTTTATTTGATATCAACAAATATACATCATAAAATCTGGGTTAATGATACTCCTCCTTTGAAATTAATGAGACCATTTCAAATATAGAATTGTACATCTTAATTTGAGCAGCAATATGTCTGCATCACCTGCATTTGAGATTTAAATTTATAAGATATGTCGGATCTTGTAGATACACAAATGCACTACCCTGGAATACGGTTAAATTATAATTGAATATTGGTAATGTTAAAAAGCAATTAATTTTTCCCCCAAAGATTGTTTTGGCAGATATTTATCTAGTATTATTATGATATTACGTAATATATACTGCTTAAACAAGTTATATAATGATACATGTACCAGTACACCACAAAATTGTCTACACAGACGGCTGTATAGCAATCTAATCAGAATTAAATCCTTTAACTGTTCCCGTTTTATTATGTCGGGATCATTCCAAAAGGAACAAAATAGACAAAGACTAGGCTATCAAAAAATAATTTGTTTTTTTTGTTCAAGCGAATGTAATAATAATTTCCTTTATACAAATAAAATTGAGAATGGAAATTGGGAATGTTTCAAAGAGACAACAACCCGACCAAAGAGCAGAAAACATATTTGTCAAATTTCAAAGAATCATTTCTGAATTTGCTCGGGTCTCATTATAAATATAAACTTAGCGTCCATACGCATTGTATCAAATTTTCAATAAAGTGTTTACGTTCACAAAATAAATCATATCGTAATTCTACATGTTTGAATTCGCACTATGTACATATTCTATCTATCTCAATTGGAACTTGCCGTCTGGAGTAGCGAACCGTCTCCAAAATCACAAGACAATTAAATATTAATTAGCACATAATATATCAAAGATTTTTAGATGGTAAATCCTTGTGCATCGGAAAGGTTATGATTTCTTTCATGGTTTGATATATATTTCTGTATAAAAACTAGTCGTATAGTAAACTGATTCAACCAACATGCTGAACTTATTAGACAAGAGTTATGTAAATTAAAGGCTGATATTCCAAAATATCTGACATCATCGTTAAGTCTGTAGTCGATAGTTGTCCCATTTGCAATCATACTACATTCCTTTTCATATACATCAATTGCGAAAACCTTTTGACGGCATGTTCTGTATAAGATTGCATCTCATGATATAAGCGATAAATAAACGCAACAGTAGTGTACTGCTTTTCGAAAGACATAAAAGCATAATTCTTAAATATTACATAATCTTGCTTTCTATGGTCAAATAATTGAAGGTTAAATAAATCAAAGTTTCTTGGTTGAGTTTATGTTGTTCAATCTCTTTTTATTATAATATTGTTTGTCGTGGTTTTTTCTCTCTCTCTCTTGCTCATGGGATAGTTGTTTTTCTTGGATTAAATGCCATTAATATTATTTGTATTACCCTTTTGTTGTCTCTCCTTTCCTTTAACATCTGTCGCATGCGTTAAACGAAAATTTCAAACAATTATGGTTTTATCAGGTGTTAATTATAATGTGCTTTCTTTTTTTATCTTGATACCAGACACAAATCTTGATACGATGCGCTTTTTTTGTAGAAGATGGTAGTATCTGCATTGTTTTGAAAGAAAAATTAAAGTTAGGCATACTCTTTAAAAGTCAATCGAAATTACTTGAGCACAGATATATGATTATTTTATGCTGATGAAACAAATGTAAAGTAATATAAAGTTTTCGGGATAATTTGTGGAATTTGTCCATACGGCAGATTAGATGACCAACTAGACCAAAGCAAAGTTGCTTATATATTTATTGTTCTATTATAATGTCTTTATGTTATTGCTTTTATATAGTATTGAAAATACTTTGAACGACAAAATTATTTTATTTCTCTTCCTGTGTGGCACGGTGATGATGGATGTATCCCTATTTTGACAATTTTACCTTTTATGTCTGTTTTGTTCATGCATCGTTATAAATTTAATGGAATCTGATGCGACTGTCATACAAGTGAGAGGTTTAGGGCTAAAGAAACAGGTTAAAACCACCATTGTCAACATCTTAAAATGCCCGAACCAAGTCAGAAATATGACTGTTGTTATCCATTCGTTTGATGTGTTTTATCATTTATTTTGCCATTTGATTAGGAACTCTCTGTCTTGAACTTTCCTTAGAGTTTAGTATTTTTGTTATTTTACTTTGTTTCTATTTGCATGAAGCGACTCAAAATTACTTGATTATTATACTATTAAGTTGAAGTGATCAAACATTAATTTACAACATTTTTTTCTTCTTTTTCTAAACGTGAAGCCAAATACTTGTTTATGTAAGGTCATATTTGTTTATAAGAATTATATTAAAACGACACACATCATTTGATATTGGTTTTCGAATCCTCTATCTTTCACAGGTCATAAAATGAATTTTAAACATAAAAATTGCGTCAAGGAATTTTAAGTTGTTTTAATGAAATAGTATTTTTTGTGTTCGTGATGTCAAAGTACAATATAATCATCGACATGATCTGGGTTCAATGTACGATATGTGAACTGATTATCAGTACAAAGTATAACCATTATTAGTTAATTTCAAAAACTCTATCAGTTTCAAGAAGATCTAAGTAAATTATTCGATGATCAGCCATTTATCGTTGATATCTATCGCATTTCCTTCGTTAAACACGTTACAATATAATCCAATTTTCATATCTGTCTTGGATTGATGGGTTTGTTTGATAAACGTCCAGTGAATTCGTTCTTAATACCAAAATATATTTTATCATTTTATATAAACATGGTTATTATTGCTATTATTTTTCTTTTGCAAAAAGGGGGAGATGCGATAAGCCGTAATCAAATGAAATCATGTGCTTAGCAGTCCGTACCAGGATTAATCCTTTTCAGTTTTAAAGCTAGAACTGATTTATAATTAAGAGTAAATATGCTATGCTGTATAGGTATTGCTCATTGTTTAATGTCGTACGGTGAACAGTAGATTGTAACTTCTGTGTAATTTAGTTTCTTGGAGAGAGAGAGAAAAAAAACAATAGGAAACAGATACCAAATGGTACCTTCAAACTCAATTAGTCGAAAATAAACTGACAATGCCATAGTAAATAATAAACCAAAGTTGTCTGGATGGGAAATTTTACGACATCTTATTTTTATATTTCGTCGGGAGACTTTCAACAGTGTACCAGGTTAGTGAAAGAGTTTTCCATATACTAAATCTATTGGATAATGGATGTTTACTGATTGATATTATAGTCTTAGATAATTAAGATTTTTTTATTAGTTGTTAATAGCTTTAGACTATCTGTCAGTCACTGCAAGTATTCTCAGATCGGTGTTTTGTTGTGAAGGATGTATAAATACCTGACGCATTTGGTCTGTGTTTCTGCTTTGCATCAATCTAATGGGTTACACCCTGTTCAACTGATGATATAGTCTTTTCTCATTTTGTACTACTACTCAATTGTCCCAGGCTTAAAAAGGGGGTCAAGATCTGTGCAAAATATGACCTCAAATTTGTTCAAATTGTCGTAAACATAACCTCGTTTCATTGATTGTAATATTATGATGAAGGATTATCACGTAATTTGTACTTCTAATGGGCGACAAAACGTTTGCAAAACGCTGGAGCACCAGGGATCGTGTACGGTTTTTGTAATGTCAAATAAATGACGTTGTCTGTTAATTTTCAGAACAATTACTAATCCAACAACATTTATTCTTGTGATTATAAGATACAGAACTCACTACCTAGCCCCTGTAATTATTTTGAGCCTTTAGAAAATAACCATTTCTCCTTGAATTTTAAAAACTGCAAAACAAGGGAAAGTTAAAAGAGGATCTGCAGTTTAAATAATAAAGAAATGACTTTCGATATAATTAGTCAAGGTTTATGTGCTAACACATTAATATGCAATTCAAACAATGAGACTTAAAACAAAAATTAGTTTGTTTGCTTTAATGTGTCAAAATATGAGTATATAATTTCAATCCTTTAGGTTGGTCTCCTTTGTTTTTAATCTTAAATCATTCGAAATATTCAAAATCACAGTTGTGTTGAATATTGCTTTCATTTAATTCAAACTCAAAAGATGAAGCTTTTCGGGTATTCGTTCTCTTCTTATTGTCTTCTTATCGAACTTATACTCCCGACAAAAGATATTCTGGAGTCTGTTTGAGAGAATTGCATCCCAAATATTTGGGTGGTTTGAAACATAAGAACATGCCCGTACTAAGTCAGGAAGATGACAGTTGTTATTCATTCGTTTGATGAGTTTGAGCTTTTTATTATTATAAGATTTGAATGTGTCCCGGAGTTCGATTTTTTTATTATATTATTTTTGACTGAAAGGTGAGGTTCGTGTTGTGCAGACTTTAATTCCATATGTTGTGATTAGTATACTGATGTTTGTTTTCTTGTCATTTTTCATTTAATGCCATTATATTGTCAGTTAGTTTCGGCTTACAAGTTTGAATTTGTTTTTGAATTATTTCGCCTGACTTTAACTTATAAAGAAAAATTATGACCCATCATATAACTTCTATGTCATCAGTGCTACCTGATGTAACAAAGGAACGAATGTTCATAATCTTTCTCGCTGTGTTATGCTTGCTCAAAATTATATAAAGGTCCATTTACGCCGATAGAAAAATTTATGAGGTAATGTCAATTATAAATGATTTTCATTAATGGGAAACAATGTACCCGAGGGTATCACCAGCCCAGTACTCAACATTTCGGTATTGACATGAATATCAATCATGTGGTCATTTTTATAAATTTCCTGTTTACAACTTTTTGGAATTTTGGATCCTCAATGCTCTTTAACTTTGTACTTGTTTAGATTTATAAATATTTCGATTTGAGCGTCATTGATGAGTCTTATGTAGACGAAACGCGCGTCTAGCGTACTAAATTTTAATCCTGGTACTTTTGATAACTATTTAAACCACTGGGTCGATGCCACTGCTGTTGGACGTTTCGTCCACGAGAGTATCACCAGCCCAGTAGTCAACATTTCGGTGTTGACATGAATATCAATCATGTGGTCATTTTTATAAATTTCCTGTTGCATTTTTCGAAAAACTAAGGATTTTCTTACTCCAGGCATAGCCATATTTGGTACAACTTTTTGGAATTTTGGATCCTCAATGCTCTTCAACTTTGTACTTGTTTGGCTTTATAAATATTTCGATTTAAGCGTCACTGATGAGTCTTATGTAGACGAAACTCGCGTCTGGCGTACTAAATTATAATCCTAGTACTTTTGATAACTATTTCAATGTTTTGTGTATATATTTGTGATGTCATAATACCGTATACTGATCGACCCGATCAACATACGATATGTGACCTGGTTTATACTGAAAAGATAAATAAGATGTTTATAAGTATATAAGTACTTAGCATAACATTTATTAGTATAATTACTAAAACTCTATAAATATCATGATGATTTAGGTGAATTATCCGATAACCAGTCATTTATCGTTGATAGCGTTAGCCAATCACACTTTTCACCACAGAAAGAGCCCAAGACAATATCGTTTTTGCGAGTATATCCCATTACATACACTGCTTCATAAATGAATCAGGTACAATCAATTCACAATCAATTCACTTGGAAACTCAACATATATCGCCATGACACTTACCAAGGAGGAAATCATAGATATTCATAATGTTCTATGCTTTGTTGTTTGTAAGTTTGGTCTTTGTCTTTGTCTTTGTCTGTTTTAGTCATTGCGTTGTCGGTATATCTTCGACATATGAATCTGAATGTATCGTTTGCATCTCTTTTACACGTTACAATATAATTTAACCAATAGTTTTTTAGTAATCGAAATTAGTCCCCATCTGTTTGCTAACAATTTTTCTTTTTTCAAAGTTTGTGTTTTGTACATGACATTTTTATAAATAACACCTACTACTGTTTTCCTTTAAAAATGTCCTGTACCAAGTCAGGAATATGGCCATTGTTATATTATAGTTCGTTTCTGTGTGTGTTACATTATAACGTTTTGTTTCCGTTGTGTCGTTTGTTTTCTCTTATATTTGAGTGTGAATTCACATTACTATAAGACGTGTCACGGTACTTATCTATCCCAAGTTTATGTATTTGGTTTTGATGTTATATTTGTTATTCTCATAGGATTTTGTCTAATGCTTAGTCCGTTTCTGGGTGCGTTACATTTTAATGTTGTGTCGTTGTTCTCTTATATTTAATGCGTTTCCCTCAGTTTTAGTTTGTTACCCCGATTTGTTTTTTGTCCATGGATTTACGAGTTTTGAACAGCGGTATACTACTGTTGCCTTTATTTAAGCAATAAATTTTGTGTAAATGTTAATTTTAATTTTTTTCCAATTATATGCATTTTATCAGGGGTTCGATATCTTAAAATTTTCGGGTTAGGGTTATGGTTAGTATAGTGTTATGGTTAGGGTTAGGGTTAGGGTTTATATTATTTATTAACAATAATTGCTGGCACTTATGGTAGAAGCATCGTTTTGGAATAAAGAACGATAACTCTCTCTACACGACCGATCTGAAAAGTTTCGTCACTCTCGTTAAATCTCGTACGATTATTTTTTTTAATGGCGGCCGAATTTAACGTTTTAACGCGAGCTTGAAAAAACAGGACAGATCGGAATAATTTTGATGTTAAATACGACATGAATTTTTGTTTGTTTACAGAAACAAGAATTTTGAAATTTTGGTAACTTGTGTAGCTTATTTAAATTGTATTGTACCACGGAAATTACCGAAGTTAGGACAACAACATCTGACGCCATGTTTCGTCTGCTTCAACTTTCCATTATCAGTGAGGTCAAAACAAATTACTTGAATAATCACAGGTACTTCATTTAAAAGTCACAAAATCATAATTATCGATAACATATTTAGTATTTGTCTATCCCAAATTCATGTATTTGGTTTTGATGTTATATACATATGTTATATTTGTTATTCTCGTGGGATTTTGTCTATGTGTGTTACATTTTAGTGTTATGTCGTTGTTCTCCTCTTATATTTAATGCGTTTCCCTCGGTTTTAGTTTGTTACCCCGATTTTGTTTTTTGTCCATGGATTTATGAGTTTTGAACAGCGGTATACTACTGTTGCCTTTATTTAGCGTAAAAGTTCCGTCCAGCCATGGGAACACAGAAAAAAACTCTGCAAGCAATACATTTCGGATTTTTTTTTATATAATCATCATGCGGCATGCGGGGTAAACTCCGGTGCACTGATTGACCAGGACTACTTATATTATGTTCATCTGCCAGATAATTCCACACATCAAGGAACAGTGATAATGACGTTGGTTTATACTGTTGAATGTGATCACGGTTATTCATGTAGTCAATGGCGAATCCAGAACTTTTCATAAGGGGGCACGCTGACGGGGCGCTCCAGACATGCTTCAGTGATTCCCTATATAATCAACAAATTTTCCTCAACGAAAAAGCCTTCCCTCCCTGAATCCGCCTATGGTAGCCCACAGACTAAATCACAACTTTAATAACAAAAGTTTAAAAAAAAAAAATATTCAAATAATTCACAATCTTTTAATTCTGTACTTCCTTTGGCAAACTCTCAACAAATCTTTTTATTGATTATGTCACATATCAGATATCTACCTTATAAGTCCCAAGAGAAGGGAACTGTTTTGTTTTCTCTTTCTCTAAGTTTAATCATAAAAGGAGACTTGAGTCTGAGTAGTACATTTAGTACTGTATATATTGTATGCTCCCATATTGTCCAAAATTGGATTTTATGGGAAGATTATGATAACCCATGAGAATACCATGACTTTGATAGGTATATACAGGGCATGCTACTTGGAATGGGTGTGCTACATCCTTTAAAATTCAAGCTGCAGCAGTCCCCTGTATATATTTTTTGTGTCAGTTTAAACCTGATCAAAACATTTTCACTCTACTAAGTACTTTATCACTATATTACTATCAGGTTCACATTTCAACCTATTTAGCAATACACACTTATGGTTACATGTATATAACATTACAGTACCAAAATTGTACTCAGTTACCAATTTGCACCTATTCAGGAAAAAAAACCTGCAAAAATCTTACAAGTTTTCTTTCACCATGTAAAGTTATATAATTATCATCTTTTAAAATGAGCAAATTAAATTTGTTACCAGCATCCTTTTCTTCAAATATAATAGTTGAAGCGTGGAATAATGTCAAATTGTTTGAAATATTTGAAGAAATAAAACAAAACATCTGTTTATATTCCAGTTTTAAGGATTTGAAATTAACCATACATGTAATGATGTATGGAATTTGGGTACTGACCTCATTACAATATCATGGATTGTTTGGAGGTCATTTCAAAACCATTTTGCTATTACTCTACATGGACTCAAAATTAAATAGGTGTAACTATATTGTAAACAAGGATAGTCTACAAAATAAGCACAGAATACACTAGTCCTACAAAAATATTGAAAATGTGTACATTTAATTTTTTTTCTAGCTTCTTTCATGTGAAAAAGGTACCTTTTTGGTCACTATTTATGTGTTGTGTCTAAATAAGAATTGTAACACTTTATAGTGACTGAACAGGTTAAACAAATACTTCTCAAGAAACAGAAAAAGAAGACAACTTGGAACAGCACCAGTCATGCCAGTATACATGTATGTATGAATAAAAACTCAGATCAGAATAGCATGGACAATATGTTAGTTATATGTCTTTGTGAATATGTAGTGAGGAAAGTTATCAATAATTCTACAGATAATGCAATTTTATCAAGTGTTTTGTACATTTTCTGTTAACATTTTCACACAATAAGTGAAACATTCAAACAGGCTAAACTAAATTTTTATTACTGAAAGTTTCAACCAATGACAAGTGTTTTATTTACCAAATAACTCATGTGTTTCTGTGAGAGAGAAAAACATGTGCAATTTTGGTAATTAAAGAGAAAGAAGATCCTTTTGCAGCGCACTGGCGCATATCAATTGTGAATATATATATATACTTACCAAATATATTTTCTTTATCATGATACTCACGTCGACATTATCAAGAAGTAAACATCATAGGAAAAATGCACCAATTACAGATAAAATATTTAAAACACACTATTTTGTGTGCATCTCGTGCCAAATCAGTATTTTTTGCATCTATATATACTAGACCAGTAAAATCAATACAATTAAGTTAAATTTTGGAAGAAAAACCAAAAATTTTGAAAAAAAATCAATTCTAATCTTCCTTTCGTGTATTGATCCTTCTAGTAAAATTTCATAGAGATCCATTCACTTATACTCAAGTTATTGTGTGGAAACCAAATGTGTCTTCTCGAAAACAACTATGACATGATTAAGCATTACTCGAAAGAAATTTTTTGACATGCTTGTATTTCCCATTTCCATTCTCAATTTTATTCTGCTGTCATATAAAAACTTGAAAAGTAATCTACAGTACATCATGTACATGTAACAAAAAAAAAAGAATATATGCAAGAAAGGACATAAAACTGACTCTGAATACATAAGACTCACAAAATGAAGATGATCAGGAATACAAATGTTTTTTCATTCGAGTCAGATTGTTTTCACCGAAGCCTTTCAGCGCTATCAATTAAACTATTTAGTCAAAATTTAACAATAGTATTAAGGTTTATTATAACAAATTGGCAAATACGGCCATTATCACCTTAAAAAACTACTGTGTACAGACTTATCTGTGCGGTTTGGGAAGTTTTAAATGTTTTTAGATATATAAAAGTTAAATTTATTTTGCATATCTGAAAGATTAAATCATTTTTGGTGAAGGTTTGAATTCAAAATATTTTTTTTGTCCTCTGCTTGAACAGATTTTTTATTCATCAATTTGGGAATCAGGATATTTTTTTAGGGAAAATACCATAACCCCTCCTGCCTTTCAAGTTCAATGATCGTTCCCTAAACATTTTCCCTCTGAAATTATAATTTTATTTTAGACATAAACAATATGTTAATGGTAGCCTGGGACATTCGTTCTGAACATGCATGAAATATTTGGCACTGGACGTTAAACAACCAACAACCAATCAATATATATAGGACATTGTCTAAATATTTATTTAATAGTTAGCAATACAGCTTATAGGTATATCATAAACATGTACATGTATAAAGCTGGCATTTAAGGTAGCGCCTTCCTCATATTATAAAATATTTGTAACTCGAGTATTTAAGAGACTCAGTATAACCCATTCATTAATTGTAATGCCCCAAAGATAACGAACACTGCATGATTAAAACGAATTGACAAACTAAGATGCCGCTATATCATATATAATTAAAAAGCCTTCATTTTCTTGTACGTTATATTTGTTTTTGTTTTCGTCAACAATTCAAATTGTCTTTTTTCTTTGTTATCAAGTTGGATTTTGCAAGTATTAAATAAAAAGTTGCCATATCTTGATGAGCAGTCTTTTTACATCTCACAAAGATATGAAAAATTCATTGGTTTAGAATCTATCGCAAAGAAATATTTTTACCTACTTCAAAAACCAAATCGATGTACAATTTAATGGATACAACCATAATTAATATTGTTGAACGGTGCACACTTGCCAACATTACATAATCTGCTAAATGAGTTATTGCTTATCTGTAAATAGACGATATGTACCTGTCTTCGTGTCATAATCGTTTAGAAATCAATGTATGGCAGATTAAAGAATGAGCCAGTAACACAGTTAATATATGTTTTTCATGCGTATTTTAATTTGATTATACTGAAGATGCCGAATGCATAAATACGAAGCCACGTCCGCTAAGAATATGGACGTTTAAAAATGTTCACTGTACGTAAACACATTTTCAAAACAAGTTATACAATGGCGAATAGCTTCAATGCCCTTCAACTTCGTACTTTATTTGGCTTTATTTAAAACTTTTTTGGATCTCGAGCGTTACTGATGAGTCTTTTGTAGACGAAACGCGCGTCTGCCGTATATATGAAATTTAGTCCTGGTATCTATGATGGGTTTATTTGCAGAAATATATCCGTTTTCCGCTGATTGCTTACTCGAAGATTTCAGTGATATTTATACTTAAAATAATTATCTGAATCAGTGTGGTACATATAGGAAAGATAATCTATTATTTGATAAATACAGTAAAGAAAACTGGAGTGTATGAGGCTCCAGTTTGTCAGCAGCAACATACCTGCATCATCTGTATTTGAGATGAAATTTATAAGATATAACAGGTCTTGTAGATTCTACACTGATAAGCGATTAAATTATAGACTAATGATTACGTAAAAAAACACTTTTTGTTGCACTTCTCAACCAATTTATAATAAGCATGTCCCAGCATGTCTCATTACTATCGCCGGCCCCTTTTTTCACTGCTGGTGGAGTTTTCATTCCCCGAGGGTATCACCAGCCAAGTAGTCAGCTGTTTACAAAACTTTTGAATTTATGAAATACTAAGGTTTTTCTAGCTCAGGAATAGATTACCTTAGCTGTATTTGGCAAAAAATTTTAGAAATGTTGGTCCTCAATGCTCTACTCTTCGTACTTTAACTTTTTTTTAGATTCGAGCGTCACTGAGGAGTCTTTAATAGACGAAACGCGCGTCTGTCGTAAATATACAAAATTTAATCCTGGTATCTATGATGAGTTTATTTAGAAGCTACTGGTTGATCACAAGACAAATATATAGAATGTGGCGGAGTTGTTTAAAATGTATCTGATCGCTAAACCCTATAACTATCACATGACAGTGGTGTATCAGCACAACACAAGATCAAAAGGGAAAAATTCAGTTGGAAATGGCTCGACTCGTCAGATTGATACGCAGTACAAAACCAAATTAACAAAAAGACTTGAAGTACTAGTATAAGAGTACTCATTTACCATGCTAACTGAACGCAAATAATGAATAACAAGTAAAACATAAGTCATGTTATTTAAGATTAAGTATACACCTAATGGATTTAGAATAAGGGCTCATATATAGGGATTTATGAGTTTTGAACAGCGGTATACTACTGTTGCCTTTATACATTCATCACATTTCGAACGTATTTAGAATAAATACTAATAAGCAATTAGGGAAAATCAGAAATTTGTGTAATGCTTAATATATGTATAAGTAAATAACGCGTGTTAACATACTGCCTGTAACTTCATTCTTCGCGATTGTTTTAGGATATATTTTATTTTGAGAGGTTGTTTGGTGAAGGACGTTAAAACAACATTTATGTATCGTTTACATCATCACTGCTTTTCTATATGTTAAGGCTAATTGATCATAGGGACCTACTTACAAGGTGTTGTGTCGTAGTTTTCTTATATTTGATACGTTTCCCTCAGTTTTAGTTTGTAACCCGGATTTATATTTTTTTCTCTATCGATTTATGAATTTTGAACAGCGGTATACTACTGTTGCCTTTCTTTACAAAACAGAACATTCTAAGATCAAATGCCTGAGGCAGTTGGAACCTTGGTTTAATCATTATTTCTAAATCTACCAACGGAACGGTAAAAATGTTTATGTTATAATCCTGACAGTAGCTGATTATACCATTTAAAACTGGGAAGAATTTGTACTGCACAAGATGTGTTTGACCTTTGGCTTGTAAGTGTATCTGAAACATACATCGTTATGTGAAGAAGGCAAAACACAGTCGTCATTATGTAAAATTAAAACAGCCAACAGCTTGATAACATGTCTTACTCATCATAACATGCTACAGATGTTTATTATGTCACTGATTATCTTTGTTAAATAAATCACAGAAAAGTTTATCAGATAACGCTATCAAATAGCACTGCTTCAAAAATATCAGTCAATATTAGATAAATGATTAGTTTTGAAATGTTGGCTGCGAAAACCAGTATTTATAATTTTTCTATTTGTGCTGCTGACGGTTTAATAACAAAACAAGTCGCGTATACTTTCTTATATAGTCATTGACTAAAATTCTTTAATAATGATACATGTATATATACTACTTTCTAAATAATTATAATTTGAGTTTATTTTACAATTGAATCTGTGATCTCTGGTCATGGTTTTGTCACCACCTGTTTAGATTTAATAAGCGAAAGAAAATATAAATATAGCAAGATTCAAATTTCAGTGATAACTATTTGTTTTTCTATTACATTAATTGTAAAGAAAATGATAAAGTCCATTTCGTCTATAACTTTATTCTTTTATGGCAGTTACGTTCCTACACATATCAAGTTCTGTGAGGGTCTTCGAGATTCCTGCAGTTCAATCATTCTTAAATCTGAAAGCACATAAATAACCAAATCAGTATAATATAATCTTTTTAAATGGTCATTAGCTACAAATAAGACTAAAATAATAAACGTTTTATCTTACATGAGAACCTCCACATTAAAATTTACGACAAAGGGGACGATTTGTTGTTCCCTATTGTTATTTTTTCTCTCTTTTTTTTTTTTGGATAGTGATGTCCCTTAGCACAATCTTACGGTGTTTTTAATTTAACAACTCGTTCGCTATGCACGTGTCTGTTGTGACGTTTTAGATGTTACCACAAATTACTTTAAACTTTTTTTAAATTCTTTCATAGACATAAAAGAGGGACGAAAGATACCAAAGGGACAGTCAAACTCATAAATTTAAAACAAACTGACAACGCCATGGCTAAAAATGAAAAAGACAATCAAACAACAGCACACACGACACAACATAGAAAACTAAAGAATAAACAACGAACCCCATTAAAAAACTAGGGGTGATCTCAGGTGCTCCGGAAGGGTAAGTAGATCCTGCTCCAAATGCGGCACCAGTCGTGTTGCTTATGTGATAACAAATCCGGTAAATGGTCTTATTCGGTAGGTCACATTCATGAAGGGAAGGGAATTGTAGTTACGACGTAAGGAACATATCCGATATCATTTGTGAAACGGTTATTCCATACATAAAGATTTGGTTCTGAAGCTTGGTTGTACCTTGTACTTGCTTTTAAACTTAACAGCGCATCCTAAGTTTTATGGAGATGTTGTTTACCGTGTCTGAAAATTTAGAAACGATCCTGGTACACTTGTCGATCCTTGAAATAAATTTTTTTCTAAAAAGTTACCAAATTAACACTGTAATTAGATCATTGAATATTGATTTTATTAATATTGATATTTTTTTTAGATAATCAAAAGCAAACCATATATAATTGTTATATACATATGCACTTCCATGGATATCAATCTGTCGATTCTTGTATCTGTGCATTGCACAAGGTCATGTTTTACTGTGACTGTTCATGACGTCTTTCCACTTGATCCATTTGATGTTGGGAGTTGGATGTGTACTGATTGAAAATTTAGTTTAAGATGCATGATTTTTTTATTAGTTGTTATTGGCTTTGAACTAGCTGTCAGTAACTGCGAGCACTCTACTAAGGGTCTTTATGTTGTTTGGAAGTACCCGGCCACATCCACACTGTTTTTGTTAGATGTATTTTTATATGTATCCTTCAAATGAGTTAAGCATTTTTCAACTGATTTTTATAGTTCGTTCTTATACAACACTGTTACACAACTGTCCTAGTTTAGGGGTTGTTTATTGGGAGGGGGATCCCGCTATCATGTTTAACACCGCCACATTATGTATGCATGTGCCTATCCCTATTCAGGAGCCTACCGTTCAGTGGTTGGCATTTGTTGCTGTATTACATATTTGGTTTTTTTTGTAAAAAAAAATATATTAATCAGGTCGTTCGATTTCTCGTTTAAATTGTAATTTTGGGGCCTTTTATAGTTTCCCTAGAAATGTGCATTTTTTTTTTTTTTTTTATTTAATGTTTACACAACATTTACCTCTGGCACTCATACAGGACGACCTTTGTAAAATATGTTTGTATCCTTTTCTGAAATCCTTAAATCGGAAGGCGTATATAACCGGGTTACATATACTGTTTGTAAAACCAGAACAGTAAGCCTGAAAAAAGATGTACATATTTATTAGACATTAATTTAATTACATATTTCCAGTACTTTCAGTTTGAATAGTGGTAGCAATTTATGCAGTTAGTTGATTAGTTTAAATTTAACTGTATGTGTGAAAAATCTGATAAATTCCAAGCTATTGCAGTTGTGAACAAAAACATTTTAGGAGAAAGCTGGTTTTGATATATACAGTCAGGTAAAATATTATGTGATGAGATTGTTAAACTTGTAGATATTGATACTGATTATCCACTGAATTCTAATCAACACATGGAACACATTTATAGTAAAGAATCTCTTAGAGCGAATTGGTTGCTTTCTTACAAATTTACTAAATTTACCATTTTCCACACATTTATTTCATATAACTTGACCATTTAACGTGGTATTTTTACAGATAATGTAATACCATTATATAAATCAAAATCAAAAAGAACTATACGACTAATAGTACGGAGACCAGACACAATATTTTTTTAGATTTAATTGTCAAACATACTATATGGCTATAGTATATATCATTGGATTCGGAAAAATGAGTACTTTTGAAATATTGATGTCGTCAAAAAGAAATGTGGTATAAGTTTTGCATAAAATAAGGTCAAAGATCAAATTCTGTTTCATTTTTTCTTCTTTATTTTCATTTGAAGATATATACAGCAAGTTTTGTTAAATTTCAGATACAGACATGTTTTTCCAAATGTACTAGCAATGAATTATCTTGAAAATGTAAAAAAAAAAAAAAAAAAGGATTAAGTTGGTCGATTTGTTCTGAAAATTGGCGTTTTTCAAATATTTGTTCTGTTATCCAAGACCAACACATATTTTGTAAAAGATACAGTAGTTACCTTGCCGGGTGACCTTCAACCTCAGCAATAAACGATCAAAATTGTTTTTACTTGAAGACTAATATCTTGAAGGCGTAATTTGTTAAAGTTCATTATGTAATTTATAATAACCAAAAACCACTCAAGACCTCGAAAACAGTTACAATTGAAAAAAATCTAAACTAAGAGATCCACACAACAAAATTCATCCAGGAGTATCTTCTGGTTCATCTGTCAAGGAACATGATTGGCAACTTCTGCATAATTCTTATCCTTTGTAGGAGCAAAGCTCCGTACATGTAAGGTCTTTTTGTGAACAAACACATGACTTTTTACATGGAGATTTTCCCTTACATGAAAACAGAAGATCTTGCAAGAATTCTACTGACATATGCACTTTAGAATACACAGGTTGTAATGAATAATTTAACTCTCGTCAACCGTATTTTAAAGGTGACGAAATAGGGGTTTAGTAATGTGTGATCGATGCGGTCCAAATTGTAGTTTAAAACGAAGTTTGTAAAACATGCTATTTCAGTGCCGTTTCACAGAGAGGTAATCTGACTAAACTTGACGCGGATTTTATTCATATCATGATGGAATGATTAAGAGAGTTTTAGAATCATATATAGCTTTGAAATTAACTGTCTTGTCCAAATAAGGGTTTCATCTTTGTCAGTTCTACCGAAGCTCTGCAACCACTAAAATAGTGCGTGTCCTTCAAAGTATTGTTGGGGAAAGGCAGGCACATTGTTGGTGAATGAGTAAAAACTTTCGTTCATCCTTTACACTGCAAATGTCCTCCTTCTGCATCCACAACTCGTTTCTAATGGTCATATGTTTGTAGTAGTGAGCACACGGAACAATCACATCCGTATCATAGGTCCGTGTGCTTGTACATGTTCTGTCGCCATTTCTCTAAACTTCGTGTCAAAGTATAATACATTAAGTATCATACGAGCATCGGCTTCATCTTGAGCGCTTATCAAGTTACGACAGTCTTTAACAGTGTTGGTTGAAATAACTTTGACAATTTCGGGATTTACAACCGTTCCGGCTAAGTAAAGCTCACAATCAGGTGGAATCAAAGGGGATTTGTTCTGAAGAATAAAACTGTACCAAAGAAATTCCGGATAACTTGTTTGTTTTATTAACAGAAAGAAACTTCTTCCAGTCAGGAATACTTCCCTTTAATAATATGATACTCTTTGGAGGCAGCTGTAGTCTTTGTGCGGCGTTTCCTCTCAGAAGAAATTATAGAGTTTTTCATGTCGTAGTGGTCAAAAGCGCTATATAAAAGCATTTGAACATATTCTTATAATATTCAGCTGCAAGGTTACCGAATAATTTGTCTTTCTTAACACGAGTACATTGAACCAATTCAATACCATATCTGATGTAAGTTGTGAGTGATGGCCCAAAGGAAGGTAGTGAAAGTGCACAAGAAACTTTGGATTCGAATTGCTTCAACAAATCAGACTTGCATGATTTTCTCATTATGACGTCATCGTGAAAATTAGAAACTGGAATGAGACCTACAGGGTGCGACAACACTTTTTCTATTGTAACATCATCTCTACAGTTTGTCAAAATTAGTGCACGTCTAAATATAGATTCTGGATTTATGTGACCTGAAATTATGTCCCCCGATTTGCATTTAAGGTTTTGTTTTTGTGGTCAGGTTTTCAAACATTTTGACTTTGATATTGGACTATAAAAACTCTTTGACTGAACTACAGAAAAAGTACTAGTGATGAAATGTCTAGACATGTTCAAGCCTCCCTCGACAGCTGCGAGCAAAGAATCTTGAATGTTTCTTGTAGTATGCATTCCAGAGGAATATTGATAAGATGAGGATGAGAATTAACATCAAAAGGATCAGTCATGGTTTCACTTACTAGATCATACACAATGGCAATAACATGTTCTTCATCTCTTTGTATTGCTGTTGGTTTGTTTCCTCGAGTGAATGATTTGCATTATTTCAATTGCAGCCCTTTCAAGCATTACACGACTAAGGGATGCTAGAACATGTCTAGTAAGTGTCCATCTGTATGGCGTAGATTCAAAATTTTATCCTGTTATCTGTGATGAGTTTATAAAACAATCGCAGACTTTTGATTTGTTAAGCCTAAAATGCCACCTGATCCCTTTGATTCTTTTATAACGGTCTTTTCTGTTGCAGTGTCGGTCCATATATATACTGTTAAAATGTCAAGGAGTCTATCTAATAGCAAAGTCGCCATTTATAAAACCTGATCGAATATTCTCAGGAAATTGAAGCATATCGAGTATGTAAACTGGCATCCACCTTGAGTTATTGGTCACAGCAAGGTTGTTTACCAAAGAAAAAGGAAACATTTGAGATGACGATCTCAAATCAAGTGACCAATTAAATTTTCGTTCTGCTCTAACATTTGACAGCAGATTTTCTACAACTTCAAGAAATATATCCCAGTATTTGAATATAGGTGATGCAGCATATCCCTGTTGCTTATGTGTATCTATAAAGGGGCTGTTTATGAGCTTTGGATAGCTCCGTCATATTAGGCGTTAAGCCTTGTGTCTGGCTTGAATTGTTGAAATATTGCTTCTGAGATAAATGAATGTGATAGTGTTGTTTAATAAAGGTATGAAAAATCATATTAATGTTAACTATTTTACATTCTCCATAAAAACAAATGATGAAATTGAATTGAAACGTGCTCTATTAATTGCAAAATTTTCGTACTGTTAAACTTTTACCAAAACTCTTCAATAACTGATTAATTTTGCTAAACTTTATTTGAAATCGTTAAAATAAGGTGTTGCAACAATGTAAATAATAACAGAAATTATATCACGGATGTTCTTTTACAATGTAGACCTCAAAACTTTTCAAAGTCGATTTTTCTTTAAAGTAAACTAAAGTACTTCAAAGTCCATTTTACAAAAATTGCACCGTACGATTTTTTGACGATAAGTTAAAATGTAAAGTTTAACCTTTGATCTACCAATACTGTGATTTATAGTCGTATAGTCCGACTGACAATTAAACTCTTTAAATAAGCGACTTTTCATTACTCGGTCACCGTACTATAAATATAAAGAACTTTAATAATATGTAAGGTGAATTATTCACTTGTAAGAACAACGATCCCATCCCTTAAAATTAGACGTTTGCGTAACATGTTTATTGATTTTTTATAAATTGTATTCATTAATTTACATAACTAAATTGTAGTGAAAGATTGTACATTAAATCGAATCAAATTAAATTTGATAAATCTAATTATAACTACCCTGTTTAATTATAGGGCTTCAGTTTGTATTTTTATGTCACTTAGTGCATGCTTCAGGTGTTGTTTTTGATATAATTTATACATGCCCTTTATGTCGCTCAAAAACACATCAGACCTTATGTTATTTCCTTGTTTTATATACTATGCCGAATCTTAATACAGCTGGTTTATTATCATTTTTATTATTATTTATTTAAGTTTTTCTTTCAATATAGAGATGTTACGTAAAATCAAAAGCATGTAGAATAATAGCCTCAATTTTAGAACCACACTTAGTTATACATATATATAGGTTCACAAATAGATTAAATAGATATTGGAAGATGTGGTATGAGTGCCAATGAGACAACTCTCCATCCAAATAACAATTTATAAAAGTAAACCACTATAGGTCAAGGTACGGCCTTCAACACGGAGCCTTGGCTCACACCGAACAGCAAGCTATAAAGGGCCCCATTTGTTCCATACTGATTTTAGCAAAATTGGGAATAAAACAAAAAATACTTCCATCGGATAGCCAGCGGGAAATGTCATTTTTTAATAGGCAGTGAATCAAAACGGGCAAAGGCATTTAATTGAGTTTAATCGGTATTACAGAGTATGAAAAAATAAACAATATGACTAATGCAGTTTATATGTACACGATACATACCAATGCAGCTAATGAGGAAAAAATGGAGGAAAACATTTAGTAATGCTCTAAAATTAAAAGTCGATGTAAATACTGTTATATACCAAGAGAAATATGAAGAGATCTGTGTAGCTAATACGATGAGCAGCTACAAGACTGTATTCATAAAGAAACCGTGTAATATTAAAAAAAAAAAAAGGAGAAAAAAAAGGTATTATTTAAATTCTATGTAGACCATATTTCGTCCCCTCATAACATCGGTAAAAGGTAAATTTACATAAATATAGATTGTGCGCAGTTTGGGGATATAGTAAAATGAATTTGTTTCTTAGTTCTATTTTAAATAACTTCTTTATTCTTGTTTGTTTATTATTATTTTAGTTGTACTTGATGAATGATTTATTTAGAGATGTTTGCACTAATGATATACAATGTAGGACGTCGTTTTGTTAAAATGTCAAGGCAAATATAATGCTGATCAGTATTAATATAAAATAAATGTTATCAATTTACACAAACAAAATGTTATCAATAAAGGTAATTGCAGTTTCGAAAGACTGAGACTACTATTCTTTTTCCAAAAATTGTATACTCGAAATAAGTTGATACTATTATAAAACTATTTAAAGTCATACCATTGAAATGTATTTTTTAAATAAATACAATTCTAACTAGTGGAAATTGTAATTATAACGTAATCTATGACATTTCTTTACGTAGAGGGGATATATATATATCAATAATATTGTATTTACAACCCCGACTCATATATTTACAACCCCGATAACATAGTGCTTCATTGTCCATTCAGAATCAGAATCCGTACTGAAATTCAACAAGTCAAGTTTAAGCCCTCAGACAATCTGTTGTACATTGCTGAGATAAACAATTAAGTAATCCGTATAGAGACATACACATCCAAGTGTTGGTACTGAGACCAATGCGTCAAGCGTCCGTTATGAGAACATTAAGTCTTGTGTCCTTCCGAGCAATGCAAATGGCCTTACAGTGGAAATCACTTCTAACCTCTCATTAAATCTGTCAGAATATGTCAGGAGAACTGTTCTAGGACAGTACGTAGAACTGTCAGCCTGACACCTTTTAGTCAGTTCTAGCTAGAACAGTTCTAACCTAGAACTGATTTGGTCAGTTCTACCTAGAACTGATTTGGACAGTTCTACCTAGAACTGATTTGGTCAGTTCTACCTAGAACTGATTTGGACAGTTCTACCTAGAACTGATCCTGACAGTTCTACCCTAGAACAGTTTTAGACAGTTCTACTTCTAGAACAGTTCTGCGGCTAGAATTGATTTATAACTTCTACGGCTAGAATGGATTTATAAATCCTACGGCTAAAATTGATTTATAAATTCTACGGCTAGAATTGATTTATAAGTTTTAAGAAACTGTTTCTACAGTCCTGACTGATTTAGTCAGTTTTGCTGACAGTTCTACGGTTAAAACTGATTTGGACAGTTCTACCTAACCTAAAACAGTTTTAAACAGTTCTACCCTAGAACTGATCCTGACAGTTCTATCTAGAACTGATTTAGTCAGTTCTACCCTGATTTAGTCAGTTCTACCTACAACTGATTCTGACAGTTCTACTTAGAACAGTTCTAGAACCAACAGGTCAATTATTCGAACAGAAATCAATAATTCAAGTTTCCGTATTAAGCCCACCGAATCAAATGTCCCTTGCTAAAACCAATAAGTCATTTCCGTTCTGAGACCAACAATCCAAGTGTCTGAATTAATACCAACACGATAAATATATCTGTATGCCCCCACAGTAGCGGAAGGGGCATTAAACTTTACCTTTGTCCGTCCCAAAGTTGGTACCAGTTCTCCAACATAAGTTTGCCTCATATAAATGTTATGAAACTTATACACAGTGGTTATTTCCACTTAAAATATCAAGTTTGAATGTTGGTGGCATCACTTTAACTGTTATAGAGTTATGCCCCTTTGCAATTGAAAAAAAATTAATTTTAAATGATTTTTTTTGTTTCCGTTTTTTTTTAGTTAAGATAGCCTCAATCAAATGTTATAAAACTTATACACAATGCGTATTAACACAATATACAGATCAAAGTCATTAAATTTTGGTGGCGTTACTTTAGTCGTTCTACAGTTTTGTCCCTTTACAAATTGAAAAAAAAAATGCTGAATTTTTCGTTTCCTTTCTCTTACTTTAGTTTGCCTCAATCAAATGTTATTAAACCTACAAATGTATACCAAAGCTTATTAATTACCACATAACACAGATCAAATTTGAATTTAATGAATTCACTCAAACAGATCTAGAGGTATGTCCCTTTACAAATGGATAAATTGCTGAAATCTCTGAACTTGAATTTGCCTAACTCAAATGTTATGAAAATTAAACACAACGGTTATTACCAATAAATTCAGATCATAAACTAATAATTTAGGTAGCCTCCATTTTACTGTTCTTGAGTTATGTCCCTTTATAATGTTATATGCAAGCGGAGGCATCATTTGTGTCCCATGGACACATTCTCCATATTTTTTTTTACTCATTTAGCTTTGTAAAAGTAGCTGTAAATTTATTATAGCTTTAATAAGTTAGACATACGTTTAAATAAAGCCTTCCATTGCAATATACATTTTGGTTTTATTGTTTGACATTCCCTATTATAGACGCTTTATAGAAGGTTGAAATCCTATGTTATTCGTAAGACCTCATTCCCATTTGAAAAGATACTGAACCCGACACTATTTGTAATAAAGGTCAAATTGATTGTTTATCTCATTCGATATTATACAATTGACAGGTTTAATGGTTAATTTAATGTTAGGACTAAGTTTGTTGAAAACTGTATCTCTAAAAAGCTTTCCTCTTTTGACTACTTTATAATGTTAAAATATATGTATATTGCGTATCGAATCTGCTTTTCAAATTTATTAGTTGAATTCTGGTTTTCAAAATTTAAACTGTGTGAGCTTTCGTAAAACATAATAATACAAGAGCCATTGAAGCAGCAACACGTATGTACGTGAAGTATTTGTGAAGTTTTGTACTTGAAGTACTTGTGAAGTTTTCATATAATGATAAGCAATAATTTAGATCCAACAAGCTTTTCTTGTGTCAGTACACCATGCTAATGCAATAGCACTTATATCTTGTGTTTCTTCTTCAATACAAAGATTTAAAAATAACATTCAAAGAAGATTGAGTAGATATTGTAACGTTCATATGTGATAAAAAATGTATTGAGAGTTATAAGTTTCATAACGAATGTGAATTGAATATCGGTTGATATCAAGTAGAGTTATTTAATTCCAATATAATAATAAACGGGCCTTCGTAAATAAGGGAATTTGTTTACCTAAAATTACAAAACGTGTGAATTACTACAATATGTACAATAAGTATATATATATATAGAAACCAAAATGATGATCCGAAAAACTTTTGTCTTAATAATGCTATTTCATTGATAATGGTTGTCTCATTAGCAATCAAACCACATCTTTTTTTATATCTTCATAGAAATTCTCATAAAAAATTATATATATATATATCAATCTTTGTACTTCTCAACAGCTTTTTAAAACGTTGCACATAGTAAAAGCGCTCTTAAGAATCGCACCGTTAATAACATGTATAATTAGGACAATTGTCTATCAAGGAAATCGGAATGTTGACATATAGATGTCATTAGAGTGTTCTATTTGTTGTTCGGGTGCCATTGTTTTTTTTATTTACACAATTATCATTACATAGCTTACTTACCAACGGATTTATGTATGATGGAATATCATTTTTGTCCTCTAACATCAAAGCCAAGAATATGTAAACAACATAAGGTAACCAGCACACAATGAATACTCCCAACACAAGAATCAGAGTGATAATAACACGTTTGTCATCAGAAAAAATATCTTCTGTGCTACTGGCGGAATTCCGTCGGAAAATAGCAGACTGATGGAGAATTGTAAATATTTTTCTGTATGTAATTCCCATGATCACAATTGGTAGCACGAGATTTATTGTAAAATTAGCGAAAAACAGAATTGAATCTTTTGGGATGTTGAAATATGGGTACATCGGACCACATTGAAGTTTCTTTTGTCCATAGACTGCTTTACTGAGTCCAGAAACCGCAGCGACACCTAACATGATCCCCCATAACCAAGCTGCAACTATCATTAACACACATATTTTTCGAGAAATAAATGTTCGGTCTCCATTTGAGTGCCTTTTCAATGAGAAATATTTGTGGATGCTAATATACATTAGAGTATGAATGGATAACGACAAAAATACAGAATTTAGAAAACTATTCATACTACAAAACCATTGTGAAAACTGCCATTTTTCGTAAATAAGTGTATTCAAAGACACCGGTGCCATGCAAATTCCGACCATCATATCAGAAATAGCTAAGTTGAATAAAAATAAATTGGTGCCATTTTTAGCTGCTCTCATGTTACTGTCTCGAAGTATAACAATTATAACCATCACATTTCCTATTATTGAAGCTATAATTATAATAATTAACCAAGTTCCAAATAATCCAGTCTGAAATGGTCCAAAATAATCCGTATAATTATTGATCAAGTCGGTGACGTTCGACATCATTTTCTTATAGAACGGTTAAAACACAAAAGCCTCCTTTACTTCTCCTTTAAACGTCAATTAAACACATAAATGGCTGTTATGATAAACTACGCATTGACAATGGTTTGAAGAAAATCGCATATCTTTCATATTCAGTAACCTGAAATGTATAATAAGCATTTGTTCGTTAAAGCATTGCTATTATTTAACGTACTTTTTGCTTTATAACATTTTCGCGCGTGTATGATCGATTGATTAATGTTAGCTTTCAGTTTATTCAGGCATGGTTGATAATCAGCGAATTAATTATAATTTATCTCCAAAATTTGTAAACATATATATGTGCATAATCAACTGTTGTATTTCACAATCTACAATTGGGTTTTGGACGATACTATTTATGAAGCGGAAACTTCCTAGCTCTTTTTTGAGTTGTGCTCTTGAAGTAAAGAACAGAGCACTAAATTGTTTTACTAAGAGACATAACATCAACTCTGCATGACATATTGAGTAGACACCTTTCTTTTGTTGTAGACTTATACTTCCCTCTAACAAATCATTTTCGTTGGCTTGTTGTCTCGCTCGTGTATACCACAGGCCATGAAAATATTAATGTGTTTGCCCTAACCCTACCTACCCAAAAAATAGCTGCCTACTCAAAATCTTTTATTGTCCTGATGTGGAAAAGTTGTTCTTTTATTCAGATAGGCATGGAGACTTAAACACATTTGACGCTTTAATTTCTCTTTGTCGAACAAAAAACAAATGTCTAACTACCTACCTACAATTTCAACCTTTGGGTAGGGTTTGGGCAAACAAAAATATTATTAAGTGTGGCCACCACGTCGGCTCTTTTTCATACTAATACTTGTCTGTGAGAAAGTTTACGACTCATGCAAAACGAAATGAGGTCTGATTGCGAATGAGACGCTATTAACCAGAAACCAAAGGAAGAAAATGTAAACAGCTGTAGGACTTCGTAAGGCCTTCAATAATGCAAAACCGTACCTCAAAGTTATCTATACATTATAGATGAACTTAATGCCTTCATTAACGAAAAATCATACCGTATAGTTATCTATACAAGACCCAGATATGACAAAATGAGACACAATTCAAACAAGTGAAACTGCGAGCTACTGCTCACTGATGATACCCCCGCCGCAAGTGGATAATTTTAAGTGTAAAAATATGCAAGTGTTCGGTAAACAGGAAGTTGTTGAGTGATGAATCTGAAAACGCATTACACGGTATAGCTGACTCCTGAAACCAAATTTCAGAAATCCTTGTATAGTAATACCTGAGAAAAATGTGACGAAAATTTTCAACTTGGCTATCATATGTAAAATCATACAAGTGTTCGGTAAACAGGAAGTTGTCGAGTGATGAATCTGAAAACGCATCACACAGTATTGCAGACTAATATAAACCCTGAAACCAAATTTCAAAAATCCTTGTATTGTAGTTCCTGAGAAAAATGTGACAAAAATTTTCAACTTGGTTATCATGTGTAAAATAATACAAGTGTTCGGTAAACAGGAAGATGTCGAGTGATGAATCTGAAAACGCATCACATGGTATAGCTGACTTATATCAAGTCTGAAACCAAATATCAGAAATCCTGGCAGTGCAGTTCTTGAGAAAAATGTGACGAAAATGTTTCAACTTGGCTATCAGGTGTAAAAATGATACAAGTGTTCGGTAAACAGGAAGTTGTCGAGTGATGAATCTGAAAACGCATCACACAGTATAGCTGACTTATATCAAGCCTGAAACCAAATTTCAGAAATCCTGGTAGTGTAGTTCCTGAGAAAAATGTGACGAAAAATATTCTTGGGACGGACGGACTGACTGACAGACTGACGGACTGACGGACTGATGGACTGACGGAAGGACAGACAGAGGTAAAACAGTATACCCCCCTTTTTTCAAAGCGGGGGTATAAAAAGAAAAACAATGGCCAGATTTATGTTTTCTGATTTGGAAACAGGTTACAATCGTTTACTATTTACTCCAATAAAATTACAGGCATATGATTGCTGTAACATTTACGAGAAAAATAGTTCTGAAGGGAATTTTTAATATAATGTTAATGTCAAGTATAGTCCAGTAATCCATTGCTGTTGACGACACATGAAATCCAGTCATCCCTTGTTGTTAATGAATGAATATATGAATATTTTATTGCAGTAGCAAACATAATGCTATAGCAAAATAAAATAACATATTATGACAATAATGACAGTGCACAAACAGAGAACAACACAATAAGGTCATAACAAGCACAGAACTATAACTGTTATGCAATGATAATTTGTGGTCTCAACTTCCATGTTTTAATTTTTAATGCACAATAGTAGAAGGACTGCATAATTCCCAACTGCGTAAGCAATCGACTGCAATTAATTGCACAAAATGTTTTGTTCCACATCATTTCAACAATCATGCATTAAAGTGATTAAAATGTCAACGGCAGTCAATCAAACCATCAACATAATCAAATAATCTGTCAACAAATAAAGGTCCCGAAATTAGGGAAAAGCTGACATTAACATTATCTTAATGAAACTTGCTGTTAAAAAAATAAGAAATCATTTTTGCATTGATGACTTTATCTGCTTCAAACCTTATGTTGAGGGGACTTGAGTTCAGTTTGACAGCTTGACACACACTAATTGTTTGCAATTTTTCACTAGACCAAATTACTTAACTGTATCTCAAAATTCATGACCCAGATTTCCAACGGTGTACTATCACCCCCTGCTTGCTTTTTGCATATAACATTAGGAAATAAATTGAGAAGGTATATATATGGGAATATTTGCAAGTAGAACACTGTCCACATTAATGTTTAGGGCGGCGTCACAATAAGTTCAACGAGTGAAATGACTAGACAACGGAGTTTATAAAAATTTCCAGTAAGGCTAAATACCTCTTTTGAAAATGACTGGCTGTGCCAAAAAAAAATCAGTTCAAGTGCAAAATACTTTTAAAGAAAAATGTAAATAAGAAACCAACAAATGAATTTAGGATGAAAGGGGGAATGTACTGATATTCGGTATGTGTCAAGATAGTGGAAACTCTTTACAGCATGTGCCATAGATGATTACACGCGTACAAAAACAAACTGTGAGCTTGCTAGGGAAATTAAAGAGTCACGGGTTATTTATAGCTTCGATTATATCTTTATTCTCAATAAACCATATTTTTTACCAAGAATAAGTGAGGTTCCTAATCTGTTCCCCATTAAAGTTTCATAAAAACTTCAAAGGTTAGATCATCTTGTTCGTTTTATCTTTGCAAAAACACATGAACAATATCAAACCATTATTTAATAAGATATAATAAAATAACATGTCTTACCTTCCTAACTTCTGCTATGTGTTCACATTTTTCGATTCGACCATTTATATAATGTTAAATTTTGAAATCTGATAAGAATCATCTCTGACGTATTTTTATCAGTGTTTGCATCCTCCCAGAAAAGAAAACACCGGCGTGCAATATACTTCATTTACATGTTTTATCATATCTTCAGGTTTTTGCTAACTCGTGAAGAATTTTATCTGTGATATGCTATTAAAAATTGGCACAACATTTTTGTAATAAATTAACAAAAGTTCTTATTATTATACAATAATTACATAAATAGACACCAAAATTAGATAATTACCCAACATAATTTGTGTGATCGATAATACAGCACTTACACTAAAGTGGATATGTCGGTTATAATATGAGAGTTACCCTTTTTGATGAGAATTGTGGAATATTTGATATTTGTATGTTATGTCTAGTGATTTATTCTTGCTTGCTTTACGCTATTTCTATTATTTCGTGCAACTTAAAAAAAACCCACACAGGACTAACAAAAGCTCGAGGTTCCCGAATTTGAGCAGTTACAAAAAATGCGACGGGGTTAAACATGTTTTGTCAGATCTCAACCCTTCTCTATACATCTAGCAAATATGATCACCCTCTATTCTTATTTTCCAAACATAAAATGGGCGGGGGAGGGGGGCATCATATGTCAACTACTGTTATTATAAAATCGTATGGGTATTATATCAAGAACAGATAAAAAGGAGTTAAAATATAAAAAAAAATATTAACAAACATTAAAACACGAAAACAAAATATTAAGAAATTAAAAGTGAAGGTCTTTCCACCAGTAAAGGTATATTTTGATATTAAAATAATAAAAATCAGTCTAAAATGTCAGTTCCAACGGCTTTATGATGTAAAATATGAATTTAGAGCAAAGGTAAAAATCTAGAACGTCCTATTAACCTATGACCTTGACCTCAATTTCAAGGTCACAAACCAACGACCTTAAATCAAAATACCCTAGGTCCTTAATATGTATAGTTGAGTTATATCACTTTATGCATAATTCTAAATGTAAAAGGGGCGAAAACTCCCATTTATTGTCTACGCATCCTTTCAACCAAAATTCATAAGTTACGACATGTCACAACTAACAATTTAGTAAAAATAATTTGTCGATATGTTATACGTTTTATGAAAATAAGTGAAAATAAGCCAAAATCAAAATTTAGAATATGTCCTTGACCTTGACCTAATTTTCATTTCTTTTAACCAAGGACCTTTAATCAAAAGACCCTAGGTCTCTATCACTTATTGTTTACCAGTTAGAAACGGATATTGATAATATCAAATGCATAAGGGGAAATAACTCTCATATGGAGTCTCCGGAAAGCTTCGGTCCAAATGAATAACCTAATTCTGAAGATGTAACGAGCAATTTGGTAAAATAAATTTGTCGTAATCTTTTACAGTTGCGAAGGAGTAGTGGTTACAAGAAAAACAGTGTTTGGGGAGATAACTCTTACAACGTAAAGTATTTGGTTACGCGGTTGTCAATTTTAAAAGCGTATATACTATACGATATCATATTCCAAATATCTTAGCGACATCTTATGAAACAACAAAACTACGCAAGAAAAAAATTAGGCGGAAGAGAAAAAAAAATTCAGAACAAAATCAATAGGTCTTTCCACGGAAAGACCTAAAACTGATGATCAGTGATGGTGATGATAATGATTGATCTATGTGATGGTGGTGGGGATTCAGATTCGGTAAACTTCGGATTTTTTTATCGGAAAATACCGAATACAGATATAATTGATAATGCCCCGCAAACAAATTGAAACCGCTGTTGAAGTCATGTTATCAAGGCAATTCGATTGAAAACTTTATCAGAAAAAGATAACGACTGCTATTGTCTGCAAATTGGACAGACATTATTTTATTAATTTATGGTAAGTTCATTCTGAGGAAATGAGGAATTGAGATGACCGCTGCATATAATGTTGTGAGCACTGCATATAATGTTGGGACCACTGCGTAAAATGTTGTGAGCACTGCATTTAATGTTGTGAGCACTGCATATAATGTTGTGAGCATTGTATATAATGTTGTGAGCACTGCATATATTGTTGGGACCACTGCATATAATGTTGGGACCACTGCGTATAATGTTGTGAGCACTGCATATAATGTTGGGACCACTGCATATAATGTTGTAAGCACTGCATATAATGTTGTGAGCACTGCATATAATGTCTTGAGCACTGTATATAATGTTGTGAGCACTGCATATATTGTTGTGAGCACTGCATATAATGGTGTGACCACTGCATATATAATGCTGATCATCAACATAAGGCAGTCATGGCGTTCCATAAAAAACTATCCATCCTTTTATGTTTGAGCAAGTTAAAATATAACAACATAGCAAATAAGACAAAACAGCCAGTGATGTAGCCAACATGTATATTATACTAATGGTTTTCATTCAATGACCATAATATTTCAGTTAGAACATTCTTTAGAATGTTGTCAAATTTTTAAGTATGCAAGTGTTGAAGAAAGATAAAAAATTACTGAGTAGTTCATGAGACCGGCAGCGTTATCCTTGTTAGGGTCTGCATTGCCAAGTTTTGTTGAGCTTGACAAAGGGAACTAACAACATTTTGATAACCAAAATCTTTCAAAGAAAAATGATGTGTCAAATTTCTGTTTCTAAACCAAATTTATCTCATAATGTTTACTGGAGAAACAAGTGGTAAAAATCATTTCATATACCAACGTAAGGTCCCATCTGAACATTTGAAAACCACTAAATTGTATCGACTATCAAAACTTAACACACCCGCCAAGTTTCGTTTCATGACGACTTCCTGTTAGTGTTCTACCAGTAAAACTTTAAAACATTCTGTATTTATTGACTAGTTTCTTGATTTATTTCAAAGACTTTTATAACTCTAGATCTTGGTATATATAGATATGAAAACCCTGACTTTCCCCATCATAAAGGTGTTAGTAAGGCTTTGTGGGATGTATAGATACGCGTCCATTAATTGTGGCGATAACTTCTATCCTCATGTAGGGGGATCCCATGCTCAATGTACAATAAAGTATTTTGAAACAGCTCTTTGGTGGATCTTTAGATGGTCTATAGCAAGTAAAATTCCCCCTCCCCTAAGATACTGAGTCGACCCAATATGCAGGACCTACTTATTGTATCGTTGCAAGTCTAAATTTTTGACATCTCTAGTTAATTATTTATTATCGACCACAATATGCATGACATATTTGCTATTGTACGTGAATAAAACAACAATATATGATCTATAGAATGGAGGTATATTTCACTCACTCAACGTCTTTATACGTTTTGTAAAAGATAAAGTATTAATTTAACTGACCTCCTCAGCTATTATTCGATACCACTTCGTGTCATATTCAATATCTTACTATTGATTATTATTATATTTTATCTTATTAATCACTTAAAATGTATAAAAATAACATACTTTTAACCAGTGTGGTGGTGAAAAAGATGTTTTCTACACTACTGACGGAATTCCGTCGGAAGTTACATGTACACGTAACAGCCTGATATAGAATTGTCACATTTATATGATAGTAAATGTAATATCTGTCATTTGAAATCATGTTTCCCCTAGTTTTAAAAGGCGATTTAGACCATGACAAGTGATAAAGAAACATGTTTTAGTTTTGTTGTGATGATTTACAAATGAGTTAGCTATTTATGTTGTTGGGTTGCTGTCTCTTTTATGAAATCTTTAACGCTTCAACTGTTATTGTGACGGATGACACTTGTAATGAACTCTTAGTAAGCCCTTATGCTTTCAGTTTGGACATTTTAACTGATGTCTGTATATAACGGTACATTTTACATAAACAAATTACTTATAACAAATATTGGTCTGCTGAAGTAACGTGCACAAGTTTAAACATTTTGACATATTCCCTGAAATCAATAGAACTTCCAGGAAATCATCTTGACAAACGTATGATCTTTTATTTCATTGGTTAAGTAGCATCCATAGATTTGTGTGTGTGTAATCTAATGTTATCTGATATTTTTTTACAGTGCTGTTTTATATAATATAAGACTGACGTAAATGCTGATAAAAAACTTCCTTGGAATTACCTAGATTTAAATGTATAAACCGAATTATATTTTGTTTTTAGAAAATTGATATGCTGCTGCCAACGAACAGACATAATCATAGGTCACCGATTTTGTTTTAAAAAAATTTTGATTGGGTTTTTACAGAAAAAAGTTTTACAAATGCTTGAAAAGTAAAAAAAAAATATGGATTTGAAGCCGTCAAACCCAAAACTGTTGTAACGTGTTCATTTTTATTATTATCATTTTCAAACATTGAAGTTGATGTATTGAGTATTAAGGTAGATAGGGTGTCTTCCTCCATCTTGGGTTTGGAAATACCAGAAAGCAAGGTCTAGATCTTTAATAGAATGTGCAAATTTTTAGAGAAGTAGATAATTCATGTGTAAGAAATTCCACTTCTACATAGAAAATGACATGTTTTATCATATTTATGATTGTATTTTACAAAAAACAGAAATTTTTTGTTTGAACAATTTTTTTCCAACTTTGCCACATAAGGGGAGGCAACTCAAATGCAAGGGCAGATAATTCAGATTAAGGTATTTTTACAATAGAATGTGTTAGGAATTTCTCTATTTTATTATGTAACAAGAAAACAGGTCTGGTGACCCGATTTTTTCTTTTTCTTAACTGAAAGCATACTATTAAAGCTATCTTCTCATATGTTATCTCAAAATTCTATGGTGTAGTTTACGCTTTATTGCAGAAAATTGGGGTTTCCATGCATAATCTATACAAAATTTGAAAATTTTGAACACCGTGTAGCATGAAAAAAAGCCCGGTGACCAATTCTTTTTATTACTTTTTTTTAAAAAGCATAATATAAACTTCATTTCGGCAAATTATTAAAAAAATTCTATGGATTATAATTTAGACACCCCATCTACCTTAACCCGAATATCATTTTTGAGAGAGAAAACAATCCGAATTGGATCCGAGAAAAAATATTGATTCAAGATACATGAGATAACTGCAATAATTTTTATCCACTAGTAAGATGCAAATGTTTCCTGTAAATTTTAGAAATTTTATTAAATCATACTTCAAAATAATTAGTAACCCTTATCAAACAGAATTATTAACAGTTACAGACGAATTTGATCAGTTAACAATGCCAAGCTATAATGACGGATAATGTTGAGGATATCAATTACCTTAATCTCTTAATCAACAGGAAGATGACATTAATCAGTCATGATGGATGTTTCTGGCACCAAAGATAACCCCAAAAGCATGAAATCAATGAAATTAATCGTGCGTGTTTCGGTTCCAGTCTAAAAAATGTCTCCGAAAGAAGGCACTGTTCACTAAGTATGAATGTTGTATTGCCTTTCTCCGTTAAAGAAGCCACTGTTCACTAAGTATGAATGTTGTATTGCCTTTCTCCGTTAAAGAAGCCACTGTTCACTAAGTATGAATGTTGTATTGCCTTTCTCCGTTAAAGAAGCCACTGTTCACTAAGTATGAATGTTGTATTGCCTTTCTCCGTTAAAGAAGCCACTGTTCACTAAGTATGAATGTTGTATTGCCTTTCTCCGTTAAAGAAGCCACCAAACGTAATACAGCTATATGATCACTAATCATCATTGGCTGGGCATCGGAAATCAAAGAAATGACATTTTATACTGGGGGATAAAACCAAAAGTAAGCCTCTTCAAATACATTGCCAGTGACCACTTTCTTATTAGCCGTTTTCCAAGAATTTGGCCTATGAGGATACGAATTTTTTTTTTTTTAAACATTTTCCGTTGCATATATTTCTTTCTCGTCCCCATTAGGATAACGAACCATTATCAAATTTCAAAATATCACGAGAACTAGCATATAAATACGAATATATAGACTGGTTCTCCTGTCTATATTTGTTTTTGCATATTACATTTTTGCATGTTATATATATATATATATATATCCTGCAATATATAATAACCTTGTCTAAAATATATAACACTACGACTATTGAAGTTATATTTTAATATAGCGGATGTGGTCGAGTGGTCTAGAGCGCTGGACATGAGGCTAAGCGATTGGTGCTGTAGTGTATCAAAGGTGTGAGTTCGAATCCCGCTGAGGGACGGACAAAAATTTGTCAGTATAAAATCTAACTCTAACACTGTTTGGTATAATTTTCAGACTTATATATATATATATATATATAACAAGGTTATTATATATTGCAGGAACAAGGTTATTATATATTGCAGGAACCCATTCTAGCAGGTAAAGCGATCATTAGGTCTGGGTTTTTTTTCTCAAAAAGTTTGTATATAAACTTCTAAACAACTTCTAAACAGTCACTCTCTGTTATGGTCTTAAAATATATAAAGGAATCCCGACCTTACAAAATGTATTTTAAACAAAAGAAGGCCAACGGCTAGATTTATGACAAAATAACCAACGACAGCAAATGAATTACAGAATCCTAATTTCGAACAGGCATAGTCCCATACCAGTAATGTCAATAGCCAATGCTCCGTGTCGAAGGCCGTACCTTGACCTTTAATGGTTCACTTTTTTAAATTGTTACTTGGATGGAGAGTTGTCTCATTGGTACTCATTCCACATCTTCCTACATATGAATAGTGAATGGTTATTCAATTTCAGAACGTTATTTATATGGCAGCTAGAGCACTCCAGATGGTCTTTATTTACCAATTATATATAGTAACAAAGTGACATTTCGTGCAATGTCTTTTTCATGTCAAGTAGTATTTTCACCATTTGGGGTTCGTTTAATTGGTGGAAAAATAAGTTGACATTGCATAACTATAATTGTAGCAGTTGTAATCCGTAGTATAAATATATAATTTTAGGTCTATGTCGGCAAAAATGAACAATTGTTGCATTTTGAACGAAACTATCGAATGGCTTAGTAAATCTCGCGCTTCCCACGGTTCTCGTCCTCCTCAACAATATACACACATATACTCTATGATAAACAATACAATATCTTGTGAAGAAGTGAACAAATACAGACTTTTTATTACACATAGGGATTGGAAAAAGCAAAATTTTCATTAAGACATATTATTTCCCTTTTTAATCATTGATCCTATTTCAATACGAAGACAACAATCCTCGCGTCCCAAATTTCGAATGTAAATAATAAAAACGAACAAATGAACACTTCTCGTGAGGTTTGGATATTTAAAAATAACAAATTACACATGTTTTTATAGAATTCTTTATTTCAATAAGTTTATCCTTAATTCAATCTGAGTAAATCCTTTAAGGATGTGTGTGGTCTTGTGTTAATACAGTTTGGTCCTGGAGACGTACAACCTAAAACGAGAACAAAAAAGGGTTAAGCAAACTCAAAAGGCAACAGTCGTTCTTTTCAGAATTGTTTATACTAGTAAACATAAACGAAAATATATATTATATTTAACAGTTCAACAGGTCGAGACCACTACCTTATATGGAAATGCATAAATTAGCATACTTATGTTCTCGCACATGTAATTGTTTATTTACATGTGACGCAATTTATTTTTACCTAGGTTTTTGACCAATCCACTAAATGAGTCACAATGCATGATGGACTACTACGTGTTTACAATCAACCAAGAACACGTGTTATTTACTGAAATACAACACATTTTTTCGTGCAATGCGGGATTCACAATTTCGCTTAGTTTTTCATTTTGTGTATCCTCATTTATAGTTCGTGATATAAAGTATTACTTCCATGCTCAGATTAACGACGAGTTGTTTCTATGCGAAGAAAAAATTTAAGGGTTTGAATTACCCGATATATAGCCATTAACATGTTTGATGATGGCACAGAGATTTCATGTATTTGTCCACCAGAAGCAACGAAACAACAGCGAAAAAACACAATTACCCATGAGACAAACTTACTGGTGTTAAGTAAGCCGTCGATAACAGCCGGTGCTGATATTCAAGAGTACAGCAATGTTCGTATAGATAATTAAAGGCAAATGTGGGATCCTTGGATTTTGTGTTCGTAAAAAAGGCGAAGAAATATTTACATACATGGCAGTGTTAACAAAATCTATAAGTATTTTTGTTGGTCTCATTTCAGTATATGGGACTTCCAAACTGTTCCCTTTTTTTTTTAAGGTAGTGAAGTCAGAAACTGTAGTTTCAGTTTGTTCGTTTTTTAACTGGCTCGGGCATTTGCCAAACTGAAAAAAATCATTACAGCTGATTTCTTAAACCTGCAAAGTAAAACTTTGGTTGGCTTGCTTGCTTTGTTTGTATAGTTGTTTATACAAGCTTTGAAAATAAGATTGACATCTTTAAACAATATATATATAGGCATAGTTTAACTTCAGTTGTATATTTTATATTTTGTACAATATACAAACAAAGCAAGCAAGCTAACCAAAGTTTAGCTCCACATGCATTAGTAAAATAAGCTGTAATGATTTTATCCATATGTATGTGCGACAAGGTGAAAAATTTGATATGTTTTGTGAAAATTGCAGCGTTGGATCTATAATAAAAAAGAAGATGTGGTATGATTGCCAATGAGACAGTTGTCCACAAGAGACCAAAAAGACACAGAAATTAACATTTATAGATCACCGTACGGCCTTCAACAATGAGCAAAGCCCATACCGCATAGTCAGCTATAAAACTCCCCGATATGACAATGTAAAACAATTCAAACGAGAAAACTAACGGCCTTAATTATATAAAAAAAAATGAACGAAAAACAAATATGTAACACATAAACAAACGACAACCACTGAAATACAGGCTCCTATACAATTTTTTTTTTATGGGATTGATTTCTTGTCCTTTTATATCTTTAACTGGGCCGGGGGTTTTTTTTTGGTTTTTTTTTTGTTTGGATTGTTTTACACAAGTAATTTTTGGGTCATTAATAGCTTACTTTTCAGCATTGGACCTATGACTGCTTACTTTACTAAATTATGTCTTTGTTGGAAAGATGTCTCATTTGGCACTCATACCTCATCTTCTTATTTCTATATACAAAGCACGTTTTAGAAAGAAAAAAAATAGGTAATATGGCACCCACTATGATCCAGAGACTTTTAATATTGGAGATATTTTACATATGTCAACAGGACAGCAGCCGAACGATAAAAAAACCTCCGAGGTATATTTTGTGATAAAATTAGCAACAAACGGATATTATCGATGGATGAAACTATAAAAAATGTATTGAGCTATATACCGTACCCGCTCAGTGGCGGATCTAGGGGGGGCGGGGGTTCCGGGGGATGTAATCCCTTTTTTTGAACGATCAGTGCATTTGGATGGGGACATGCAGTTGGAACCACTCCCCTTTTGTCCAAGGTTAGGACCCCCTTTTTAAAATGGCTGGACCCGCCCCTGCCGCTTTCATAACACTTCGTTTTAGCATACTGAATGTTATGATGTTCTTACTATTAGTTCAGGTCCTGATAAAAAAAAAAATACACATTCAGTACAGAAAGAAGTGTTTCAATGAAAGTTTCGTGTTTTTCTAGGCAGAAATGATTTTGCAATGACATTATACAGGTTTAAAAGAGCTCAAATGATTTTCTTACTGGACAGTGGTCACTTCATTTGGATATTTCACTGTGTCATGTCGTGAAGTTAATGCAGGTTTAATTCATAACAAAGCACAAAACCGGTTCAACTACTTTTGCAAGGCGAAAAAGAAAGTCGAATCGTGAAGCCAATAAACAATATTTTTTTAATCTGAGCATGCAAATTGAAGATTACGTTATAAAGTTTACATTAAATATATTTGCAGAATGAAAACTTTGGTGATGAGAGTCCCAGACAATATATTAATTGACTGTTTTCCCACTAATTCCACGTGTTTTAAGTATAGTGCCTAACAAGATTTTGTGAGGTAGACGAAATTGACTTTAAAACGATCGTATTGACTTTTGATGTCCAAAAATAGGCATGTCGGACATATTTTGACTTCATATACCTACTACTTAAGTTTGGGAGTTATTGTAATTAACATATTCCAATGAGACTGAATAATGCTTTTTTTTTGTTATGATAACTAATAACTTTACCTGCCGTAGCTGTGCGTAAAATGTATTTCGGCATTTCTCTTAAGAAAATGACTTGTTTAATGGAACAAAACGTCTTGTTTGTAAACTTTCTCTTTTATCTCCACAATAGGCTTTTAAAAAATAATCTATCAACTGTGTAGTTGGAAAATTTTGTGAAAATAGAAGAAGTGGCAATTCTTACCTTTCATACCTTAACTTTCATTGATAAAACATAATATTGACTCGTCCAGTGTCCAGTTTGAAGGTCATTTTAGTTACCGTACACATACATGCACGTTCTTATTATCAATAGTCATGTATGAAAAGCATAAACAAGTTTGAAGGTAAACTAATTACAAGTTAATCCAATCAAATTGCGTACGAATTAATAACAATGACCAGTCCACATCATAAAAAATATTAGGGGTAAACTGGGTAGGGAGAAAATGTCAGATATTTTAAGTTCATTATTTTGCAATAACGAATAAAAATTTGTAAACCAAAAGATTTGCTATAATTCCATAAACATGTCGTTCTGTATTGGTATAGTTTTTGGATCTTTTATTTGCGTATTTAAGGCTGTAGAAAGTTTGGGCTTCAAAAGTCAACATAATTATTGACTTTATACAGAAAATTCGCCTTTTTAAAACATTGAATGTTTCAAAAATAATACGCGACAACAAAGTAAAATCATTTTTTAAAACACTGCAAAAATAATCATACAGATTGATGCAGTGGTATTGTCATAAATTGCGTTGGAGTGAACAGTGGTACAGCAAACGTCGAATCCCCTCACACAATGTTATCACACACTTTTTTTTTTTTTTTATAGTAGTTTACTCGTAGTAGCCCACAATGCATTGTAGTTCATTGAGTCGATTGGTCAGTTTTTCAAGGCCATATTGGCCTTGTGTTTTGGAAATTACTATGCAAATATATTTTGACGTCAGAAAATCTAGAGGTCTCGACCTGTTCAATGCATGCTACATTTAGTTGATGAATTTATAATCATCCCTTCGAAAATAGTATGGACGCCAGCCATCACAAGTTATGGAACGTCCGTTTCATAGATGATAGCGAATATATTTCTAATGTACATTTTTCCGCGCTGAAGTACGTCCATTATTCATAGTTCATTATTCATTATTCAATAATGAATAATGAAATAGTTCACTATTCACTATTCAATATTGAAAAATGAATAATGAATAATGAAATGGTTTATGTTTCATTATTCAAATTGAAGCGGTGATTAGTGAAAAAAATATAAAAAAATTTGACTGTGACACTATAGCTATATTTTGATTCGAAATGACCATAAGACGGTTTACGGAGGACCTAAATGCCACAATATGCATAAAAATGAGGAAATATAAAAAAGAACATGTGGTATGATTGCCAATGAGACAAATATCCAGAAAGACCACAATGACACAGACATTAACAACTATAGCTCACCGTACAGCCTTTAACAATGAGCAAAGCCCATACCGCATAGTCAGCTATTAAAGGTTCCGCAACGAAGATTTGAAGACCTAAATGCCAAAATACGCGTGAAAAAAAAGAAATAGCCAATTTTGAATAATGAAATGGATATTTTGAATAATTGAATGGAGTGCGGTGATCCTTTAGCCTCTAATTATAGATAAATTTTAAACCTCATTCGAAAGCTTATTCAGAGAGGAACAAAAGGTATATAGTCAATATGTTCCGCAACGCATATTAGAGGAGTAACGACGGACTTCAAATCGAAATACACCTGAACATTGAGAAATAGCCAATTTTGAATAATGAAATGGGTATTTTGAATAATGGAATGGACTGACAGGACCCTTCAACCCCTAATTACAGATATATATTATAACTCAATCGAAACCTTATTAAAAGAGGAACAAAAGGTATATAGTCAATTTGTTCCGCAACGCATATTAGTGGAGTAACGAAGGACTTAAAGATCGAATTACGCGTAAACATACCTTTTGTTCCTCTGAATAAGCTTTCGATTGAGGTATACTATATATCTGTAATTAGGGGTTGAAGGGTCCTGCCAGTCCATTCCAATATTCAAAATATCCATTTCATTATTCAAAATTGGCTATTTCTTAATTTTCATGCGTATTTTGGTATTTAGCTCTTCTAATATTCGTTGCGGAACATATTGACTATAAGCATGTTGTTCCTCTTGTAATCAGCTTTCGAATGAGGTATAAGGTTTATCTATAATTAGGGGCTAAAGGGTCGCCGCACTCCATTCCATTATTCAAAATATCCATTTCATTATCCAAATTTGGCTATTTCTTTTTTTTTCACGCGTATTTTGGCATTTAGGTCTTCTAATATTCGTTGCGGAACAAATTGACTATATACATTTTGTTCCTCTTGTAATCAGCTTTCGAATGAGGCATAAGATTTATCTATAATTAGGGGCTAAAGGGTCGCCGCAGTCCATTCCATTATTCAAAATATCCATTTCATTATTCAAAATTGGCTATTTATTAATTTTCACGCGTCCTCCGTAAACCGTCTTATGATCATTTCGAATCAAAATATAGATATAGTGTCACAGTCAATTTTTTTTATATATTTTTTTCACTATTCTCCGCTTCAATTTGAATAATGAGACATAAACCATTTCATTATTCATTATTCATTTTTCAATATTGAATAGTGAATAGTGAACTATTTCATTGTTCATTATTGAATAATGAATAATGAACTATGAATAATGGACGTACTTCAGCGCGGTGTACATTTTAACTAAAGTCCCGCCTTTCACCTCTTTTCTATGTCCATGAATGAATGTAATTTTATAGGAAATTCCACGATAAAGAATATTACAAGAATGTATTACTTAGTGAAAGTAATTATTGTTGTGGAGGTGCGTTTCTTGTGTTTTTAAGGAGATTATATTTAATTAATTTAGGTGGGTGTCTTGTAATCTAATGGAGGTATACATTTTGTGACTTAAGGTAAGAACAATATATTGTCGAGCTGTATATCTTTTAACTTACAGTAGAGTCTCCGGTCTCCGCGCGGCCGGTGATATCGTTCATTACATGATTTCGTCATATCAGCAATAGTTCACAACTGAAATCGTTCTTGTAATTATTTTAGTGTTCCGAAGGGAAAGAAAAGATGAAAATGATCGGCTTTTTTAAGAAGGCATGCGCGTAATCGCCGGGTTTTCCCTATATTTCCCAACTTCGTTCCGGGCCATAAAAATGGACGGAAAAAGTATGTAACACAGCAATAAACGACAACCACTGAATTACAGGCACCTGACATGGAACAGGCACATATATACTGAGTGAACGTGGCCGGGTTCTTGTAAATCTCAACAACAAACAGACACTAAGTATAGATCTGAGAGTATTCGCAGTTACTGACAGCTAGTTCAAAGACACTAACAACTAATACAATCATGCATCTAAGACTAAATTATCAATCAGTATATATCCGACATCCAATGTATTTTGTGTAAAGACGTCATAAACAGTAAGAGAACAACATGACCTTATGTAATGCCAAGATAAAGGTATCGACAGATTGTATCCATGAATGTGTGCTTTTAATTTACTGATTACATAATCAATGTTAATACCAATAAAACCAATATTCAAATGAATGATGTTTGTAACCTTTTAGAATAATTATAAAAAAAAAGAAGATGTGGTATGATTGCCAATGAGACAACTCTCCACAAGAGACCAAAATGACACAGAAATAAACAACTATAGTTTATTTAAAATATCGATAAGTTTACAATGATCGTTTCTAAATTTCCGGGCACGGTAAACAACATCTCCATAAACATGAGGATATGCTATCCCCTTTGAAATAACAAAAACTGCAAAACCAAATCTTTATCATCTATGGGAGAATTGAGTTTAAGGTTTTGAATAATTTGTGAAAACGAAGTTAGCTTAATAATTTACCAGTAATACATAGATTACGTTCGTTTAAATCAGAAACGTCACAACAGACACTCTTTATCTGTGTGCAGATTGACATTTCAGACAGAGAGATTATCGTTTACTATTTATTAAATGAAAGTGGGGTTTGAACTTTGGTTTTATGTTTACATGCTAATATGATAACTATAAATTGCAATTATTTCTAATATGCCGGTTTATTGTTTGATTTTGAATGTTAATTCTGCATGTTGTTATGATCCATCACTTTGTAAAAGTCGACACACAAAATCCAATTGTATAACGTTCAAAGCTATAGGATATTTTACCGAATTTTCTTTTATAACAAACACACAAATACAAGAAACCAGCACACACATCCTAAACTAGCAGAGAAAAACTTACAACGACAAAGAATACACCCATTGTCATCGGCTTGGAACATGCTACCAAGACAAATTCTTCTACATCTGACACGATTGCAATCCCCGCTTCTTTCAGTGGTTCCTATAAAAATCATTGATTAATTTCGACTAATATCGGAATAATTGCAAGACTTTAGAAGTGGTGTGCTCTCATTGTTGTTGTAAACAATTGGTTTTAAACACATCTTATTATTCAGAAAATCAATACATCTACTTTTTTTTAGTTCGTATTATCCTTTCTAAACCAGGAGTTAAAACTATTAATAATAAAATATTCTAAAAATGTCTTTTATTTCTGATGAATACCATACTTTTGTTTTTAAACCCATTTATATAACCGTACACTGATTAATGAAAAGTAGAAAGGTATACTTGAATATTTTGTCATTTAATTAAATTTAATCAAGATTTTCTTACCATAATTAATGAGGATGCCAATAATAAGTAAACACATGTAATATTTTCCGTCCATCTTTCTGACAGTTTGGTTGTGCTTTGCGTGATGATGTGAACATGAACATTGATACCTGAAAATATATATTACATTTTAATGAGATATTTTTTCCTGATATGCCAGACCGTGTTTTGATTACTGGAATGTATTTTTCCTGATTACTGGAATGTTTAGTTTATTCGCCTTACAACGATTGTTTTCAGCGAATTGTGTACTTTGAAAGTAGGGTTCAAATTACGTATACAGTTTTAAACAAATCAATTTTTAATAAACTCATCATATACCATGATTGAAATTTTATATTTTATATTTGCGCCAGATTTTATACTATGTGACCCTTTAATTCCAATAGCTAAGCTTTATAGTTGATATTATTGTGTCTAAATATCGTTGATACATTTTCTATAATAATTATGCTCAGTAAAGGCAACAGTAGTATACCGCTGTTCGAAATTCATCAATTGATAGAGAAAAAACTAATCCGGGTTACAGACTAAGGTGAGGGAAACACATCAACTATAAGAGAATTAGTTATCAAAGGTACCAGGATTATAATTTAATTCGCCAGACGCGAGTTTCGTCTACATAACACTCACCAGTGACGCTCAGATCAAAATAGTTATAACGCCAAACAAGTACAAGTTGAAGAGCATTGAGGACTCAAACCTACGACACAACAGAAACACAACATTAAAATGTAACATACACAGAAACAAACTATAATATTACAATTTTCCTGACTTGGTACAAGGACATTTTAAGAAAAAAAATATGAACCAACCGGTATACGTCAATGAGACAACATTAAGACAACACAAGAAAAAAGAAGCGCCATCTAGCGGTCAACATACGGTCTTAAGCTATAGATCTGTCTATAATAAAATTGAGAATGGAAATGGGGGAATGCGTCAAAGAGATCATGTATACCAGGCACTAAATAGCACTGTAAGCCTTCACAAATTGTATTTTCTAATTAAATATTATATTAATACTATCAATTATAGTAAATAACAATTCACTTGGAAATTCAGGATATATCGAATAACACCAACACAGATAATTCTTGGACCAGCACCAGTCTGTGGTATGCTACTTGTAGAACAAGTAACGAAGACGTGAGCAGCCTTCGCTCCACTGGATACCAAAATGCACAAGTGTGCTTCCTTACAAACAACGTTATAATGAAAAATCTGCCAAACGCTCTATTTAACATTCGTTTCTATAAGTAACACAACGGGTGCCACATGTGGAGCAGGATCTGCGTACCCTTCCAGAGCACGTGAGATCACCCCCAGTTTGTAGTGGGTTCGTGTTGCTGTCTTTAGTTTTTTATGTTGTGTCTTATGTACTATTGATAATTTGTTTGTCTTTTTCTTTTTTAGCCATGGCGTTGTTAGTTTATTTTCGATCTATGATTTTAAATGACCCTCTGGTATCTTTCGACCCTCTGTAATAAAAAGCGGGCTTCAAATATAAATTATAACGGTATACCCTGTATACCACCATTCCCCATGTGAAATTGAAAAATCGCCTAAAAGAAATAATCCACAATGCCTTTCAACATAAAAATGGTAGCATGCGCTATAAATTTATTACTTTGGGATTTCATAAGGCACATTTCGTTAATAGTGACAAACAAAAAGGTAAAACATGCTACACAGAAGAACAAGTGGTCAGTATGCTGGAGTTTCTTATCGACATGTTTGTTGAGTTTAGAGGTAGACTTTTCCAACAAATTGTCGGCATTCCTATGGGAACAAACTGTGCGCCTCTTCTTGCCGACCTCTTCTTATTTTCATATGAATCGGAGTTCCTCCAGACACTTGTCAAAAACAAGAAGATCTGATTAGGTTCCATTAATATATCCCCTGAACTAGAGATTAAAGAAACAACAGACACGGCTTCCTCCGCCTCATTTTTAGACTTACATCTCGAATTTGACTTACACAGTCATCTCAGTACCAGAATCTATGACAAACGAGACGATTTTAATTTTGAAATTATAAATTTCCCCCACCTTAGTAGCAATATACCAACTTCACCTGCATATGGGATATATATTTCCCAACTTATTCGATATTCAAAAGCTTGCAGCTCCTACTCAGACTTTGTAAAACGTCATCAGTGTCTGAGTAGCAAGTTGATGAACCAGGGGTATGTCAAAGAACGTCTCGTCCTTTTTCTAAAAAAGTTCACCGGAAGGTACCAAGACCTTGTTGTTAAATATTCTGTATCAACTTCACAAATAATACACGAAGGTCTTGATGTATAGATTCTGCGTACTTATGTTGTTTATCATCTTAACTACGTGCTTTATAGTACTTTTATTTGTTAAATCTGTTTTTTGTTATATTCTTTTGATGTAACTCTGTGCTTATGTATCCCATCATACTTTGAACGACAAAATTATTTTATGATGTGACTCTGTACCTATGTATACTTTGAATGACAAAATTATTTTATTTATTAATATTACTTTTACTGTTATGTATGTTTTCTGTGATACACATTTGACGTGACTCTGTACTTATGTATCTCATCATACTTTGAACCACACTATTATTTTATCTATTATTATTACTTTTACAGTTAAGTCTGTTTTTGTTATATCTATTTTACGTGACTGTATTTATGTATCCCGTCATTCTTTGAACGACAAAATTATTTCATGTCTACCTGTGCGAATTTCAAACGCGCAATTTTACACCAATACTTAAAACCCTCCATCCTTTATGGGAGCATTTTACATAGATAAATTAAATCGTATAATATAAACAAAATGAGGATGTTAAATTTGATGTATGCCTTTTTGTGCTTCTACGTTTCATTTGTTGTTTTTATAGTGATTTAGATGATAACACAATGTTGACTGCTGTACCCCTATTTTTTACCTTTTTACCTATTGTGTCTGTTTGGTTTTTTTCACGCATCGGTGACAATATAATGGAATTTGATGCGACTGTCATACAAGTGAGAGGTTTAGCTAGCTATAAAACTAGGTTCAATCCACCATTTTCTACATTTGAAAATGCCTGTACCAAGTCAGGAATAGGACAGTTCTTGTCCATTCGTTTTTGATGCGGTTTTTTTATTTGATTTTGCCATGTGATTATAGACTTTCCGAATTGATTTTCCTCTGAGTTCAGTATTTTTGTGATTTTACTTTTTTCAAGGAAACTAAAGACACTACATTTATTGTGAATCAGATATGGAATGAAAAATCTAATGATATGTTAGGAAACAATATTCATCTCTCTGTTTTTCCATAAAATTAATGGTTAATTTAGTAACAAATATCTTAGTTTAAAACAGGACAAAATGGAAGGAAACAATCAAAATCCATTAGTTGAAGAAAAACAAATAACAACATAGCCCTTCAGAAAGGATGAAAAGGAGTTCAACTATTGACAAGTTAACATGAACAGGCAGCACAAAGTCTTCGATGAGAGTTTAACAGAACCACTTAAGTCTTCGATGAGTGTTGTAACATCACCACAAAGTCTTCAATGATTTTTTTTGTTGAAATATAAATTAAAAGAAACTGAAGTCTATACATTTTGTTCAGAAATTAGAGAAAATATTTTTCACATGTTCTGGGAATGTCACACAAAACTTCTGGCTTTTCATTATAGATTTGATTAGAAATTATGACATCGTCTTACCTTTCAGTGCAACAGCGGTCATTTTAGGTGTGTCTGAGGATTTTGCCATCAGTAAAACAGTTAATAATATCTTCTTGTTGCTTAAATGCTATTATATACAAATGTAGATGTAAGCGCATATTGCCCACAAAATATGGTGGGGTGGAATATTTGAAATATTGGATTAATATAGAAAAATATGTGTATGTTTCTTTAAATTAATCTCTGCACAAAAAAAAAGTGGCAATTGTTAGAAACATCTTTTATTGCGATCCCAATAATACCTTACCACAGATTCCCCTGATGGTTACCTGTCCATTTAAACTTTTGGCAGTTCTATTGTCCCATTTAACAAATACAACTGGTATTGTTCTCTGTAATAGCTATCCCATGAGGACGCGGTGTGTCAGTGTAAGATCACCTGATCTAACACTGATACACCAAGTCCGAATGGGATAACTATTTTACATCCCAGCTGTTTTAGATTAGACAAAAAACCATTTACAAGTCATAAAATTTAGTTTATAGTGTATACCCTCTATGATCCCCGACCACGATGATTAAATATGAAACAATGTGAAATCGCCCCACGGGCCAAACGGCCCACACTAGATCGCCACTTTATAAAAAAATCGCCCCACTCTTGTTTACCGACTCGCCCCACTTTTGAAAAAGTGTAATATTAAATTACACAATCAATCTGACAACTCATTTATTTACGAAAAGTGTTAAAACCCCCACTTATAAAACTATCTTACTTCCTTTAAGTATGTTAAATTACTTATAGTTAGTATCCAGGGGCCTGGTTTTCGAAAGTATCTTATGACTAAGACATGTCTTATGATGGTCTTAGGACATGTCATAGTCGTAAGATATGTTTTCGAAAGTGTCCCACGTTACGATTTGTCATAACTTTTGTCGTAAACTTAAGACCCCTCGCGACATGACTTATGATTGTCAACTAAAATTTTATTTACTTTTTATGTATAATTATATGTTAATTGCAATAAAAATATTTGTTATGTTTCTCAGTTAGCTAAATAGTAAAGATTTTACTTTTCTCAACTAAGTGAATTAAAATTTTAATTTCCTTCGACATACAATTTGGAATTCTTAAATAAACACAAAATGACATGCAGTTTTTATGAAATGTTAAACATGTTATTTCCATCAATTTAGCAGATAAACTTTTTACTCAGGTAAATTAATCCATGACAGAACTGCCAAAAGTTTAAATGGACATGTAACTATCAGATGAATCTGTTATTATTTGTGGTAAGGTACAATTGGGTTCGAAATAATTAACAAAATCAGTTGTAATATTCATATCTTATTATACCATTAGGATTTGATCGATCTTGCAAGTGTACTTTTTGTGTCTAATACTGTATTATGTAATTTCACATGTTTCGTCTTGAAAAATACAAAAAAAAATACAAAAAAAAAAGTCTTCAATGATTGTTGTAACGGAACTACTAAGTCTTCAATGAGTGTTGTAACAGGATCACAAAGTATTCGATGAAGTTGTAACAGAAAAACTAAGTCGTCAATGAATGTTTTAACAGAAAAACTAAGTCGCCAATGAGTGTTGTAACAGAACCACTAAGTCTTCGATGAATGCAGCAACGGAACCAATAACTCTTCGATGATTGTTGTTAAATTTTACCTCAGTCTTCGAGCATTGTTGTAACAGAGAACCAATTAGTCTTTAATGGTTGCTGTGACAGCACCAATACACTTGAACTCCAATAAGATATTTTTGTTTATGATTTACGTTTGAACTATTTCAATCAATTATTTGGGATTTTTCTTTAATTTTTATTTCATCAGAGGCCTTTGGCGTTTTTGTTAGTGAATATACATAAACCTAAATGTATCGAATATATAAGAAAATAGATTACCACTGTCATTAAGTTTACACAAATGTTTCCAATAAAACATTGATCATACATAACTAAAATCAAGTTATCATAGCACGCATTGATTTCACCATTTTCAAATATTCACTTTTATCTAACATCTGCTACAAAGTTTCCTGTAAGTTTATCAATGTCACAAACACGGTACATAGAAAGCGACAGTGTCATAAATGGAGACCAGTTGTCATTAATCCTGTAGAAGATCTTATTTGGTTTGTTATTATAAGTTGTGCCTGTACTTCATTCTCAACGACACACGATTATTAACTATTCTCGACCAAAGTCTTATTGTTTGAATGGTTAGATTCTACCAAATTGCCATTTTGTATCTTTTGTTTATTTCAATTTATTCTTCAAATGTACTTATTTTGTTTGACAATTTTCTTAAGCTTTTTTTTTCAATTTGTTGAATAATTTTTAGGGTGCTCTTATTATTTCAAACTATAGTAGACTTATAGTGAACAGTTGAATCTTTCAGTAAGAAAATACTTTTAAAAAATTCATTTTAACAATATGTTTTTATATACAGTTTTTGCACTGAACATATATATTACTTCCAACTGAAATATTACCCTTCTGAAGTCGATTATTTTCGATAAAAACATACTGTGTATGAAAACCGCTAATACAGTTATATCATGAAGTCTGAAAAAAAATAATTTTATTGAGTCTCTATCATTCACGTACATTGTAATTGCTTCAAAGTATCTGAATACAATGGGAACCAAAGTTTGATATATCATCTTAATTTTATGAAAATATGCAGAAATGAACTCAGCTGTTTATGCCTATCTTTGGTTGCAAGTCTGTAATTCAGTTGTCTTTTGATATCCAAAGTCACACACCTGTTATTCAGCTGTCTTTGGTGTAGATCACAAGTCACAAACATGTTATTGAGCTGTCTTTGGTGTAGATCACAAGTCACAAACCTGTTATTCAGCTGTCTTTGGTGTAGATCACAAGTCACAAACCTGTTTTTCAGCTGTCTTTGGTGTAGATCACAAGTCACAAACATGTTATTGAGCTGTCTTTGGTGTAGATCACAAGTCACAAACATGTTATTCAGCTGTCTTTGGTGAAGATCACAAGTCACAAACCTGTTTTTCTGCTGTCTTTGGTGTAGATCACAAGTCACAAACCTGTTATTCAGCTGTCTTTGGTGTAGATCACAAGTCACAAACCTGTTATTCAGCTGTCTTTGGTGTAGATCACAAGTCACAAACCTGTTGTTAACTGTCTTTGGTGTAGATCACAAGTCACAAACCTGTTATTCAGCTGTCTTTGGTGTAGATCACAAGTCACAAACCTGTTTTTCTGCTGTCTTTGGTGTAGATCACAAGTCACAAACATGTTATTCAGCTGTCTTTGGTGAAGATCACAAGTCACAAACCTGTTATTCAGCTGTCTTTGGTGTAGATCACAAGTCACAAACATGTTATTCAGCTGTCTTTGTTGTAGATCACAAGTCACAAACCTGTTATTCAGCTGTCTTTGGTGTAGATCACAAGTCACAAACCTGTTGTTAACTGTCTTTGGTGAAGATCACAAGTCACAAACCTGTTATTAAGCTGTCTTTGGTGAAGATCACAAGTCACAAACCTGTTATTCAGCTGTCTTTGGTGTAGATCACAAGTCACAAACCTGTTATTCAGCTGTCTCTGGTGTAGATCACAAGTCACAAACCTGTTGTTAACTGTCTTTGGTGTAGATCACAAGTCACAAACCTGTTATTCAGCTGTCTTTGGTGTAGATCACAAGTCACAAACCTGTTTTTCTGCTGTCTTTGGTGAAGATCACAAGTCACAAACCTGTTATTAAGCTGTCTTTGGTGTAGATCACAAGTCACAAACCTGTTTTTCTGCTGTCTCTGGTGAAGATCACAAGTCACAAACCTGTTATTCAGCTGTCTTTGGTGTAGATCACAAGTCACAAACCTGTTATTCAGCTGTCTTTGGTGAAGATCACAAGTCACAAACCTGTTTTTCTGCTGTCTTTGGTGTAGATCACAAGCCACAAACCTGTTATTCAGCTGTCTTTGGTGAAGATCACAAGTCACAAACCTGTTTTTCTGCTGTCTTTGGTGTAGATCACAAGTCACAAACATGTTATTCAGCTGTCTTTGGTGTAGATCACAAGTCACAAACCTGTTATTCAACTGTCTTTGGTGTAGATCACAAGTCACAAACATGTTATTCAGCTGTCTTTGGTGTAGATCACAAGTCACAAACCTGTTATTCAACTGTCTTTGGTGTAGATCACAAGTCACAAACCTGTTATTCAGCTGTCTTTGGTGTAGATCACAAGTCACAAACCTGTTGTTAACTGTCTTTATGTGTCCATCCCAAGTCACAAACCTGTTATTCTGCTGTCTTTGGTGTAGATCACAAGTCACAAACCTGTTATTCAGCTGTCTTTGGTGTAGATCACAAGTCACAAACATGTTATTCAGCTGTCTTTGGTGTAGATCACAAGTCACAAACCTGTTATTCAGCTGTCTTTGGTGTAGATCACAAGTCACAAACATGTTATTCAGCTGTCTTTGTTGTAGATCACAAGTCACAAACCTGTTATTCAGCTGTCTTTGGTGTAGATCACAAGTCACAAACATGTTATTCAGCTGTCTTTGGTGTAGATCACAAGTCACAAACATGTTATTCAGCTGTCTTTGGTGTAGATCACAAGTCACAAACCTGTTATTCAACTGTCTTTGGTGTAGATCACAAGTCACAAACCTGTTATTCAGCTGTCTTTGGTGTATATCCCAAGTCACAAACCTGTTGTTAACTGTCTTTATGTGTCCATCACAAGTCACAAACCTGTAATTCTGCTGTTTTATGTGTTTATCACAAGTCACAAACCTGTAATTCTGCTGTTTTATGTGTCTATCACAAGTCACAAACCTGTAATTCAGCTGTCTTTGGGTGTATATCACAAGTCACAAACTTGTAATCCAGCTGGTTTTATGTGCCTATCCTGAGTGACAAAGCCGAAACTCGACTGTCTTTGTGTGCCTATCCTAAGTCTTTTGGTGAAATCGAACATATTTGTTTTGAAATAAACACCATGCCGTTTGTATTTTTATTTTGAATATAAAGTCTTTGGGTGAAATCTGACATATTTGTTTTAAAATAAAAACCATGCCCTGGGTATTTTTATTTTGAATACAAAACGGTCTTCACTTTTGAATTGTTCTTTGTACAAACACGTTGGTTTTCTATTTTGAATGGTTTAAATTAAAAACACGTTGGTCTTCTCGTTTGAATTGTTTGAAGTAAAAACACGTTGGTCTTTTCGTTTGAATTGTTTTAAGTAAAAACACGTTGGTCTTCTCGTTTGAATTGTTTGAAGAAAAAACACGTTGGTCTTCTCATTTGAATTGTTTGAAGTGAAAACACGTGGGTCTTTTCGTTTGAATTGTTTGAAGTAAAAACACGTTGATCTTCTCGTTTGAATTGTTTGAAGTAAAAACACGTTGTTCTTTTCGTTTGAATTGTTTTAAGTACAAACATGTTGGTCTACTCGTTTGAATTGTTTGAAGAAAGAACACGTTGATCTTCTCGTTTGAATTGTTTGAAGTAAAAACACGTTGGTCTTTTCGTTTGAATTGTTTGAAGTAAAAACACGTTGTTCTTTTCGTTTGAATTGTTTTAAGTACAAACATGTTGGTCTACTCGTTTGAATTGTTTAAAGAAAGAACACGTTGATCTTCTCGTTTGAATTGTTTGAAGTAAAAACACGTTGGTCTTTTCGTTTGAATTGTTTGAAGTAAAAACACGTTGGTCTTTTCGTTTGAATTGTTTTAAGTAAAAACACGTTGGTCTTTTCGTTTGAATTGTTTGAAGTAAAAACACGTTGGTCTTTTCGTTTGAATTGTTTTAAGTAAAAACACGTTGGTCTTTTCGTTTGAATTGTTTGAAGTAAAAACACGTTGGTCTTTTCGTTTGAATTGTTTTAAGTAAAAACACGTTGGTCTTCTCGTTTGAATTGTTTGAAGAAAAAACACGTTGGTCTTCTGGTTTGAATTGTTTGAAGTAACAACACGTTGGTCTTCTCGTTTGAATTGTTTTCAGTAAAAACACATTGGTCTGCTTATTTTAAGTAAAAACACATTGGTCTTTTCGTTTGAATTGTTTAAAGTAAAAACACATAGGTCTTTTCGTTTCAATTGCTTTAAGTAAAATCTAGGCTGTTAGTATTCCCTTTGATTTGTTTTAAGTAAACACCGGACTTTCATATTTGATCACACCGGGTCATTACGCAGCTTATTATTAGCGTTTGCTCATTGTTGACCGTACGATGACCAATAGTTAGGTAGATTGATCTCTGATGGATATTTGTCTCATTGGCAATCAGACAGCAACTCTTTTAGTCTAATCTTGTTGGCCAGGTTTTTTTTTGTAGTTACATTGCCGATTTGGAGTCAGGATGCAAGTGAGTAGAACGACTAGACCGTAACAAAAATAAAAGATGGAAAAAAAATGATCATTCAATGATTGTTTCAAATAATTGTAGACATATACGGTTATCAAAATGTCTATGTGCCGAAAAGATAGACACTGGTCCACGGCCGACACTCGGCTAACCGAGAGATTGGTCGGTTAATCTATATTGAGTATGCGGCTATATCGGCGGTTGGTCTGTTAATCGGGTTGGCTAAAGTCTGTTAATCAGGTGTTATCGAGAAAATCATTGAAAACTCATCATGTTTCATTGTATAACCTTTTAAATATATGTTTATCATACAAAATATTTATGTCTAACAAAACTATTCAATGTACTGAATCCAGTGGTGTAATTATCATTTTTCTAGCTTCTATGTACGATCTATAAAATGAAAAGGCAAGTTACTCATCAATAAATTTATACACATTTTACACACACAAAATGTACACAAAATGACACATGTGTTGAATTTACTTGCATGCAATATTTTGAACATCGAAAAATGACAGGCATTATGTGTGTTAACCAAATTGATATCAATGTGTGAAAAATCTACACGAAAATCCGTATTTTGGTGACATAAATCAATCTTTTTTTAAAACCTGGTCTGTTAATGGGTCGGATGTATAAAACCCGGTCTGTTAATTGGTCTGTTAAGAGTTATGAATGACAATAAAAGTATAATGTTATTACTATATAGTGTGTTAATTTGGTAGGCTCAAGACGAGCGGCTAAAATATACGGAAACAACACTTGAGCAATGGAACATAAAAATATATACGGAAACAAAACATGAGCAATGGAATATAAAATATACGGAAACAAAACACATGAACGATTAACAATTTAGGCAATGGATATTGAAAATTGATAAAAGTGGTTTCAAAAAGTGTTAAATTAAAGTAAAATTAATTTTATCCGAGAATGGTCGCATATATTCTGTGGATTCTGTTTTATTGTCATGAATGACACCAATTTGTCATCTACATTGGTAACCAGTATATAAATCAGAGAATAACGTCGTAATGTAACTAAACATCTAAACAACTAAATATATTGGGATGCCTAAATATAAAGAATAGAGAAAGAATAATGAGTAAGATAAATAAAATGTATAGAAAAGTAACATAACAATTTAAAGAATACAGAAATAATCAACACCCCAATCCGACCCTCATGGTATACACGAGAATCTGGATGGAGATACAGAATATAAATAAAAGATACGGACAGTAGAGAGTGATGCATTGCTAAAAAAGAAAGAAAAAAACAATAATTGTTTAAGAATAAAGACATGAAACCACCCTGGGTGTTGAAACAGTAACGGATTGCAATGTACTCATAATGGTAACAAATGCTTGAAGTTTACATGTGGACAACTGCAGTTCTCCACTGCACATATGTAGAAAAGGAACTAACATGAATTTAAACTTAATACAACCAAATGTAGCTGCATTCGCTCCTTTCCATTTACTTCTTTAGAATGAGATGATTAAGTAATAGAAGACAAGAACCAATTGGATGATGCTGACGAATTAGGGTTAAACGTCCAGTGACAAATATCATGTGCATATGAGAACGACAACACGTTATATGTACCCTGTGTTGTATTAGAAAGATACGTTCAGTCGGATTTGAGAACATGCTACTTTTTGCAGACACAAAAATTAAGGCTGATTGAAATCGTTAATAATAAATTCATGCATATTCCAGCGGCCAACCCAGATCACGCTATATTGAAGTGACACACTCTTCAATAAAATGCAAAGAAAGTCAAAATAAAAATGCGTTTACTGGAAGGATAGTGCTGCACCGTGTTATCATTTTTTTTACTCAAGAATCTCTCATTCTTAACTTTTTCAATGGGAAAATATAAAGGTAGCAAAACTATTTTCGTGGCTAAATAACTCTTAACTGACACAATTTCAATTGTCCAACCCATTAACAGACTTTATAACCCATAATTTTCACTAAAACGTGGTATTACTCACGTTATATTACAATTATGAAATATTTACTAATGTCAATTTATATGCAAGAACCAAAGTAGTATTTTGTGTCTTTTAAATGATATCTAAAATTGTTTTTTTCGCCTTTTATTAAAAAAATTGCTATGCGTGTAGTCATAAATACTATATACTTGCGCGACGCCTTTTACTTTTACTGAAAACTGCGCAGACTATGAAATGTTTTTAAAGGTGGAAAATGTTCTATGACAGATATCATTTTGTCAGACACTTTTCTTTTTTTGATTTGATTCTTATAATATGCCAAAAATCTGTATATTTGATAGAGTTTAACATTAAATTGTGCGTTTTACTCTTAACAGACGTGTAGCCAACCCGATTAACAGACCAATCTCCCATATAGCCGCATACTCAATATAGATTAACCGACCAATCTCTCGGTTAGCCGAGTGTCGGTCGTGTGGTCCATGTATACTTATCAATTTCATTTGTTTTCAATTTCATTTGATGTTATACAAATTGCGAAATGATACAGAATTTTAGTAAAAAAAATCTATGCAATAACTAGTTGAACTGTACTTGGTACTCTTGTCTATGTAGTATTAGTATTTGCCCCCAAGTATATTCAGTGCTATGACAAATTCCTTTGAAATTGGGCAGGTTCTGCCTTGACTTCTAAAATTACATAAATTGACTTTGTTATATACCGGTATATGAAGAAGATTAATGCATAAGAACCTAGTGACCTACGTTCACGAAATGGGAACATGCTGATAAGAAATGGTTTAATAATAAGACCTCAACATCGTCCCAGTAGCTATTGTGGACATAACTACGAGACCGACAGGTATGTATCTGTTATTATAGTCAGCGTCTTACAGATTGGTATAGTATATATACGATGGTTCAAGTTAACAATTCGATTAATTGTATATTGCGGCAATTCTAGTTGTATATTGCTGTTTTAAAAGAGATTGGGTAATACCTCAACGACACAACAAACCAACAACACAAATAACCGAATTACATTTTATTAGTTAGTTCAACAAAGGGTAACCAACAATAGAAATGTGTCGAAATAATATTCCCGCTGTAAATCGTCCCTTGTTTAGAAATTTATGAACAAATTAATATGTAGACTTTAAAGATCACTAGCAACTACAAAAATCACAAGAAAGTGAGAAAAAAAAACATAAGGAATTCAACAATCAACTTAATATAACCATATTATCTAACAAATCATTAGATGTTTTCCTAAATATTTTAATGTTTTTATTGTTTCTATGTGGTTCTGAGTAAAACGACCAAGGCCATGTAAAAATGACAACAAATAGGTTAAGACTTAACATAGTTTATAAAAAGCGAAAGGGAGATAATTGTGCCGTGTCTGTGGCTGTTCTATTCTATCCCCTGTAATGGTAAAGCCTAAAATTTCCAACAAATCTTTGGCTTGGATAAATTCTTTCTTAAACAACTGAAAAAATGAATATAACTCTTATTATTCTCAAACCAAAACTTTTATTTATAATGAGTTTCTTAGCAATTACTACTATTTACTGTCAAATCATCAGTTGACATGTGCCATATCTATTCTATGAAATCCATAAATGTGCAGCTAATGCAATACAATAGAAAGTGATGCAAGACTTTCTATACATCAAAAACTCCATTTTAGTGAGATATTATGATTATTAGAGGAGTTAATGACATTAATGCGCCAACATTTTTCAGATGCAAAACAAGCACATCATATTTGAATTGTTGATACTAGTAATACTCCAAATATGTTTTGGGGTTTGCCAGTGTTGTGGTTTGATTTTATTTCATAAATATTGATTGATTGGTTGATTGATCAATTGTTGATTTGTTGATTGATCAATTGTTAATTGTTGATTGGTTGATTGATCAATTGTTGATTGTTGATTGGTTGATTGGTGATTGCTTCCCGTCCAGTCACAATTATGCATTAATTGAAAAATATACTGCACTCTTTAATGTCCACGGTCATTAAAACCAAGTTGTGAGGTAGTCGTACGTAGTGATAACGTCTTGCATGAATCTAATACTAAAATTTGACCTACCGTATTACTTTTAAAACGGTCTTATCTTAATATGTATATGACATAACTGTATAATAAGTTGTCAGAGTTATTTTGCAATTGAGGTGGAATTTTATGTCACAGTTTGTCAACATTAACTTGATTAAGTTTAAGCATTACTCGTAAAAATTTAAAGAAAGGGGAATTACAAATTTCCCTGTAAACATGTTTGTATTCTTTTCAGTCACAGAGTCAAAGTCTTAGCATCTATAATTATCATATACTTTTTCAAACAATTTTCAACATGTTATAAATAAAATTCGGCGCTAAATTTTGCTATTTTGAAGTCATTTTAGGGCATAACTAAAATTTTTAAAGGATTGTTTGTGGATCGAAGCACGTCACTTATCAAAGTGAAATATATGTAACAGACAATATACAACTTATGTTCCATCATAGTTTGGGACTTTGGTGATGAATATCGTTTTTTTTTTTTTTTTTTTTTTTTTTTTTTTTTTTTTTTCTTTTTTGATTAATACTTATAATTTGCCAAATCCTGTCAAACTTCCGTTTTTGAGATATCTTCAGGCATTTAGAACTTGATCAAACTTATCAAAGTCAAGGTCATCTGAGTATACAATACTTCAGTTCTTGAGTACATTCTGTTTTGTAAAAGCATTCTTATTTCATACAAAGACACGATTTATTTTGATGAGGCAGAAACAGTGTCAATTTTATTAAACGTATCTTATGAAACGAAAACAACCGTGTTTTATGATTGTAACATTAAGCATGCACCTTGTGAACGCAACTCCTTCACGACCGTTTTGATATTCTATTATTTGTAGGATTGTTTGTAGGTATAGTTAACTTTCTTTTTACTGTTGGTTCTCAGTTACAAATTCTGAAATCAACTCCACGTTAACTTTTTAACAGAAATCGTTCATATTTAATAAGATTGTTTGTCATCATGTGAAGTTTGGCCATACGTATACACTACTGTCATCTCGATATGACAGTTCTTTTGAGAGTTTTGAGTTTGATAATTGTTGGGATTTTTTGTAACACCATAACACAATGTAAATGCAGCTTTCCTGAGACCGTTTGCATAACCGCTTTCCTACTTTCTATTTTTTTTTACATTCCACAGTTATACAGCGACATTTCCCTTAGCATAGCTATCGCGTTAACATTGGTTAAAGTAGTTTTCCTTTTTATTGGTCAATTGTATTCCACAGTTATACAGCGACATTACCCTATGACATAGCTATCGTGTTAATATAAGTTGAAAGAACATTCCTTTTTATTGGTCAATTGTGTTCCAATGTACACAGAGACATTTCCCTGTGTTATAGTTATTGTAGAATATTGATCAATTATCGAGTGTTTATTTTATATGTAAAAGTATGCTTTGTGTAAGTCATGGTATGGTTTTATGAGTTATTTACGCAGTCTGCCGTTTTGAGTGCCCGTTTCTTTCATTCTTAAAAAATCCCTTCAAAAGCCGGGTTACCTTTTGGTAACCTGTTCGTTCATGTTAATAAATACAGGCGCAAATCCAGCCATTTTAAAAAGAGGGGTTCCCAACCCAGAGTAAAAAGGGGGGGTCCAAGTATATGTTCCCAAAAAAAGGGGGGTTTCAACCCCCGGAACCCCCCCTTCTGGATCCGCCAATGAAATACATGTTTCTTTTCTTGTGGTCCAACTTTTCTTTATTGAAAGACGTAATAGGTACTTGTCGACGACAATAAGAGTTTACATCAGTGCTTCAGTTTCAATCTTTACATTGACATCGAGGACTTTTACATACGATACCTACAGTAAGGACAATAGAAAACTTATAACTATTTGTGTCGACATTGAGTTATGATAATAAAATTAATTTATATATTTTCCAGGATGAGGACTTTGTTAATTGTAGCTTTCCTGGCGTTTGTATCATCAACAAGGGGTGAAAGTCAAGGTGTATATATCACCGATACATGGAATGGAGGCTTCCATGGACATTTTACTCTTAGTCCAAGTCAAGCAGTAGATGGCTGGACAGCACATTTGAAATTCAGTGGTGCTGTAGACAAGTTAGAGGTACGGTTGTGTGGTGTTTTTTTTTTAAATCAAGTGACGTATGTCGTGAAGTTGTAATATCAGTACATGAAGAATTAAAGACACTATATAAGATTAAAATATCATTAATATTATAGAACGAGTGATAAGAACTAGCGTGTTTATTGAAAATCAAAATGCAATTGTACCACCAAATTGAACTATAAATGCTTCGATTTGCCCTAAATAGTAATATGTTCCTCGTCGTATACTTTCATCTTAATTTATACATTTTGAAAATTTAAGACCTGGACAGCAAATTTGGTTTCCAGTAGCAGTGATCATACAGAGTTTGTTCTTACGAACAAAGATTATGATAAACACATTGATGCAGGAGGTGAATTAAAGATTGATTTTAATGGACGTGCTCCTGGAACTTCCGCCCCAACCGCCACTGTAACGATAGAGGGCGTAGATGCGGGTACAGGAACAGGGACAGGTACAGGTACAGGAACCGGAACCGGGACCGGGACCGGCACAGGAACTGGAACCGGAACTGGAACTGGAACTGGAACAGGAAATCCCATAACACCAGCACCAGCTAAAGGTGTCGGTAAGTAGAATAGGAAGACCGTTCCAATTTGTCGATTACTAAAAAAACGATAATTGTACTCCAAATTCTTTTCACTGTCACCCAAAGATTATTAGTAGAAAAATGTAAAATCGTTCCCAATTACATTAGGGACGCTCTTCTTATGGGTTAATGCTATGGATGTCAAGACGGAAAGTATAGATAATTTGATCTGTCTTCATAAAGGATGTTTGTTATTTTGACGATGAAATACTTCCCTCTCGCATCGTAATTGGCATAATTTGATACCATTCTCGTGCTTTGAAGGCTTTGAATTATCAAAAATTTCACCAGCACTCACAAAACTATTTCATGTATGTAGGAATTTATACCCGTTACTTTGGGTTTATAATTAAACAAACTTTTCTGATGCCACGACCCTTACTAATGAAAAAAATGGCCAAAAAGACTTGAACATAAAGGAAGTGCAATTAAGAAAACTATAAATACTGTTTTATCCGACTGAACACCAAACTGCTTTCTCGCTGTAAATTTTGATTGTATTATATTTTTTTTAGCTGGCTCAAAAATGAAATACGATTACGGAAAGGCAATGTCACTTTCCATAAAGTTTTATGATGCTCAGAGATCTGGCAGATTACCTGGCAACAACCCTATCCCATGGCGTAGTGATTCCGCAGTGAATGATAATGGCGACGGTCACGATCTCTCTGGTGGATGGTATGACGGTAAGTTATTTACCTCGGTTTTAGTTTGTAATCCGGATTTGTGTTCTCTCAATTGATTTATGACTTTTGAACAGCGGTATAATGCTGTTGCCTTTATTTACAATCACGAAAAGTTTTAACACGTTCGAAAGGTATAACAAGCCTAGCATTACACTGCAAAACATGCGTATATTCAAATCAAAAATTTATAAAGAGTGAGAAATCAGAGAGAAAGGTAGTAGTAACTTTAACATTATATTGTTTTATTTTATAGCTGGAGATCATGTTAAATTTAACCTCCCTATGGCATGGTCGTCTCATGTGCTTACTTGGGGATTAGAGAAATTCAAAGACGCTTATGAAGGTGCAGGTCAACTAGATATGATGTATGATATGGTAAAGTGGCCATTGGAATATTTTATGAAATGTTGGGAACCAAGTAAACAGCAGTACTGGGTACAGGTAAGTTAACAGCTTGTATTGTTAGCTCAGTATCCGAAACAAAACTAATATCGTCAGGATAAATAGAATCATATTCAAAACAGTGTGGCTGTGGCCATTGATTGACGACCTAGATTATCCCATTGACTGGGACAGATTATGTGAACGTTTGTCTGTAACGACCACTGCTCACTATGTACTTGTTAAAGACACTTAAACTGTGGGGTCACCAAAGGTTCTCAACACCTAAATGAAGTTATTCGAAAAATTAATCAGGAATAACACGATGTTATGATTTATATCAATAATATAAATCAAAACATAAAGGTTATTCCTGATTAATTTTTCGAACTATTTTATTAAGAACCTTTGGTTACCCCACAGTTTAAATTCTATAATAAGTAAGTAGTGAGCAGTGGTCGATACAGATAAACGTTCACCTAATCTGTCCCAGTCAATGGGATAATTAAGGTCGTCAATCAATGGCCACAGCCACACTGTTTTGAATATGATTCTATAGCAGTCTTCACTCTTAACCACAAGTCCTACGGCCAATGCTTGTAAAATTGCTTTCAGGCTTGTGAAATTCTTCTCTACAAGCCAACAGAATTCAGTTAAAAATGTTGTAAAATTGAGCTTCGGGCTTGTGAATTCAAAGGTTAATCGTGAAGACTGATATAGTGTTGTAGTTAGTATCTGAGTTGAACTATTAAGAACACAAATAGAATGACAAAAATAAATATCAAATATGATTTTATGAATTCATAAACAATTCGCTCTGAATCCATCCATAAACCAGTTGAATTCCAGTTAAGATCATTTTGGCCTGTTCACTTTATTGTCATTACTACCTTATCTGATGACATCAAACAAACACAGAACGGTGACCTATTGTTGTTAATTTCTGTGTCATTTGGTCTCTTGTTGAGATTTGTTTAATTGGCAATCATGGCACATTATATTCAATAAAGCTGTACCAGGGGATATATGAGTCCATGGATGTATCTTGAGATATTCATCAATTATTATTGATATAGAGTGTTAAATTATATTGTCGTATATGAAATATCGCCAGGATCTGTTGTTTTTTACTCTTTTTTTTTTTATTATTATAATTCACGATCAGTATACATTCGAGGTACATGCCAGTCTTTTAAAAGAGAATCACATTTCCTCACAAATGGTACTTTTTTAAGCATATAAAATTTCATAATTTGTATTTATATTATTTGGACAGGTAGGCGATGGACATGCAGACCACAGTTTCTGGGGAAGACCTGAAGACATGCATATGAACAGACCTGCTTTCAAAATAACAGCAGGAGCCCCAGGAAGTGACGTTGCTGGAACAACAGTTGCTGCGTTGGCATCCGGATATATTGTTTTCAAAGACAAGGGTAAGTAACTCTTGATGTTTTTTCCCAACTTAACTGCAGATTAACATATCATCCGTCACTGAAATCGACGGTACATATAGAATACATATGAGCCACTTGGCAATAAAATATATTTCCCCTAGCACATTATTTACTATCATTTTGTTATTATTATAGTTAATATATTAACATTATTTTCGTTACTTTACTTTTTCAAATAACTGAAAATAACATTTGCATTTAGAAATAAGTTAATTAAATATTTCCGAATAAGATTATTTATGAATAAACCTGTATCAAATGATAATGATATATATATAATAGTGATAGCATTTAGCTTCTTCACTGATCGATTTAAGTGTATTGTAAAATTTATTTTTTAGATGCTACATTCGCTGGCAAATGTTTGGAAAATGCCAAATCTTTGTATACATTTGCTAAGGCCCATCCTGGTATCTATTCCAACAGCGTTCCACAAGCAAAAGATTTCTATGGGTAATCATATATGATGTAACCTTACTTTCAGCTTACTTATCATTAACTTAATGTTGATCTGGAATATATTTGAAAACATTTATATTAGTCTACTTTGTGAACAATTTTTCATGATACAAGGAATACAAAAACACTTTACTTTACAGTGATTATAAAGATTTGTAAATTATCTGAAATTGTTAACTCAATATATATGTGTTAGCATGTAAAACCTATGTTTATTAGTTCGTGGATAAATTTAACATTTGGCTATATAACCATCGATCATTGTACAAAACAAACAAAAACTATCCCCTCTAAAAACATTTTTTTTTAGGAAACAATTATTTCAGAACGTCACTTTCCGAATTATAAAACTGAACTTCTGAGAGAAGAAACATATAATAAAACCATGTTATACCTTATAGCGTAATGGTTTAAATAAGAAAGACGAAAACAGTTACAGAATTAGTGAGATGTGTAATATCTACAAGGTTTCTTTGTCTACCTTAATCACATCAGATGTATATAAAACATTTATACGCCTGTAGATGGGAATTCGTTTTCCGAAATGCTGTGTTTATTTGTCATCACATTTATAATGTTTTATATATATATTTTAATTTGCACACCAAAATTGTTTTTTAATTGCATTGTTGATCATTGTAAGGCAATCAATATGAATGTTTTTATCAGAAACTACATTTGTTGCAAATGTTTGTAAAATGTCAAATTAGTTTATACATTTGCTTAAGAACATACTGGTTAACATTCCTACAGTGTTCCACATGAATGTTTGTATGTGTTTTAATTAACAGTTTTCAAAGAAATATCAACGTTTCGCTTTTCACTTCAATAGATCAACCAGTTGGAAAGATAATATGTGTGAAGCCGCTGTAGAACTGTACAAGGCTACTCAAGATGCCAAATATCTAAGCGATGCTAAAGGTTGGTTCAATAGTGGAACTGCATGGGGATATTCCTGGGACGACCAGAATGTAGGCTGTCAGGTAGGTTTTATCATCAATGAAGGAAGTTTAAGGATGATGCATGCCATGTGAAAACTATAAAGACTATTCTCATTGGCATATAAAGTTATAAGATTATCTTAGTTGGCCATTACTTAGGTTCAGATGCTGTACTGCATCAGCGTGTAAATTTGTTACTGATCTGTTATCAAGATAAAAAATTGTTTCACATGCAGCTTGATACAATATGGTGCCCTTTGTCCTTTTAGTCTCTATTTTAAAGTTTTTACCTCCATATGCTAGATCTTTTAGGACAATGGGGTACCATGGAGACTATGATACTGTTATTACTGTAACCAGATATAATGTTAACACAAATAGTACAGAACTCTTTCATCAAGAGCAAATCTTCAGGATCATGAAATTTAAGAATTCTGGAAAATAAATTTGAACTTTAATTCCAATAACGGTTTAGATGGAGGAATATTCGAAAATTGAAAATAAATTCTTGAAGACTATGTATAGGCTTATGTATTACACCCTTGAGGAAAACGGTAACGGAAACTTGATTGTCGTTTTATAAACAAATTCATATATCTGCTGTTTTGTGTATCTCATTAACTTGTACTAATAACATTCTATGAATAATACCAGTATAATGTCTTTTTTGTATTAATATATGCACAACACATTTTTAAAACACATCTTATTTCAGCTTTTATTATGGGAGGCCACACAAGAAGCTCAATATAAGACATCAGTTGAGGCCTTTGTAAAATCATATATGCCGGGTGGATCTGTACCATACACACCATGTGGTCTGGCCTGGAGAGATCAATGGGGAGCTAACAGATATGCTGGTAAACAATATTTGTCTTTTAACACATTTTGTTACTCCCTTTTTACCTCTGATTTATTTTCATTTTAATTTATTACACAAACTGGGGATTTCTTAACTTTTCTTGCATACAATGATCATAACTTTAACCAAGCTTGCTTTAACTCTTTTTAACTATTTCGGTTTAAAGATTGATAAATGAATCAAGTCTTCTTAATAGGAATACTGTATTCATGCTTTTATAAGATGCTCTAATTTAACTGTCAGTAGATTTTTTAGCTGCCAGAGAGTAGTCATATTTCTCTAGTTTCTTCGTCGGAAGCCTAATAGTTGTCAAATTAAAAAAAAATAACCTTTTTGCACTGAGAGCCAATCTTAAAGATCGAAAATTTACCATTTATAGTAAAAGAAATAATTGAAACTCATGATTTACCATTTTCATTTAGTATTTAATGTTAAAGACTACAACTGATTTCGTATGAAACTGTTATTAAAAATTTACACTGCGTTGGTTTATCGGTTATATTATCGTTAGATGTATTCACTGAATTCAATATGGGACTTTCATTTTTAGCCAATGCTGCTTTTGTTGCTGTCACAGCGGCTGCTGATGGTATTGGTGGTGATTCTTATAAAAAATTTGCCATGTCACAGATGAATTATATTCTTGGTGATAACAACAAACACATGAGCTACGAGATAGGATTCGGTAACAATTTCCCAAAGAAACCTCATCACAGAGGAGCGTAAGTATAATAGGATTCGATAATAATTTCCCAAAGAAACATCATTACAGAGGAGCGTAAGCATAAAAAGATTCGGTAATAATTTCCCAAAGAAACATCATCACAGAGGAGCGAAAGCATAAAAAGATTCGGTAATAATTTCCGAGAGAAACCTCATGACAAAGGTACCTAAGTTTAATACAGAATTCGATAATATTTTCTCAAAGAAACCTCATCACAGACGGGCGTAGGTATATTAGGATTCGGTAATTAAAGGCAACAGTAGTATACTGCTGTTCAAAACTCATAAATCGATAGAAAAAAACAAATCCGGGTTACAAACTAAAACTGAGGGAAACGCGGTAAAAAATTCCATAAGAAACCTCATCACAGAGGAGCGTAAGTATATAAGAATTTGATTATAGTTTTACAATGAAACACCACTTCAGAGGAGCGCACGTATAATATGATTCGGTAATAGTTTCACAAAGACACCTTATGAAAGAGGAGCGCATTAGCAGAGCTGAGGGGCTTATAATAATGAAAGATACCATTATAGTCACTGAAAATAATGGAATGCGCTGCACGAATTAAGGATAAACATAAGGAAAAATATTGAAATGTCATGTCGTTAATTCTAAAAAGGTGTCCCATAATTCTCGAACAAATAAAACAATAAGATCAAGATATACTTTGTAAGCATATTTATATTGAATTTCCCATTCTAAATTGGTCTAGAAGATAATTTTGACTTACCCCTCAATCTTGTCAAAAATCATCCAGTTTCTGAACTAAGGTTATCTTAGTTTTATAGTCACAGACAATACGGTAGAACACTTCACGAAGTAAGATTATAAATAAGTTAGAATAATAACAGATGTCTTTAATTCCATATACCTGTGGAAGCATACGGTTGTTTACTTTTAATTGTTCTGTAATACTGAAGGTAGACTGTTGTTCACTGAGGGTACAAATGTAACAAATGCTTCGATAATTTGACCATAAACAGTATTTCATTATACTTAAAGTAAGGTTTCTGCTCCAGTGGTCAAACTTCGCCTTAGTTGGTTTGGATTTTCTAGATGTTGACGCTCCCAAATGTTATATACTTTTGATCTTGATCGCGCCTTATGAAATTTATTCGAGAAGTGTGTTTCATACGTTCACTTTCAAAATGCTAGACAAATAATTAAAATATACGCAAACCCTGTATAAAATACATCTTTTTCCAATCTAACGTGAAATAATTTTGATTTTGTTTTGTTTTTAGATCTTGTACTCAGAGTGGGTGTGTAAGTGACGGTCAGGATAGTCCCCATCAACTTGATGGTGCAATGGTTGGTGGTCCAGGACGTAATGACGATTACCAAGACAATAGACAAGATTACGTCAAGAATGAAGTAGCCTGTGATTATAATGCAGGATTCCATTCAGCTAATGCAGGTTTGTAGCAGTTACTTTGTAGGATTACTTTTGTCGGGGAGTGAGATTCGCTTGTCATTCGCTTGTCTTTTAATTTTTTTTAAAGTTGGTGAATGGTTATCACATCCACCTCCGACAATACATCTAAAAGCAGGGAGTGTTTCTTCTGCGTAAGAGATTTGTAAAAAAAAATCCTATATTCTATTCATTGTGTGGGAATTCTGGTGTATGTTAGGTTTTTTATTTAAAAAAAAATATTGGGTTTATCGAATTGTTTTTATTTTATTTGATAATCTTATACCTAGTTGGTAAGGAAACACGTAAAAAGTGAAGAAAAAAAAAATGTGTATTACGACTAACAACGTGATGACCCTGTAACTACTAGTATGTTATATAATGAAAATGGAAATTATGTTTCAAGAACATGTCTTTTTCTTTTAGGAAAATCTATGGATTTGAATTGAATATGTTATGCTTCGCTGATTTTATTTGCTTTCTGTACAAATGTTTACTTATTTTGAAACAATCCATTTAGTAATATTTAGAAAAAGAAATAAATGCATTACATTTTTAGATAGTTCATCGAACAAAAGAACAAATATAAAATTTTACAAACATCTGTGACGAGCATTACTTGACCTTCGGCATTTTATCAATATGACAAAGAATTGATATTAACATATATTGACTGACTATAAACTCATCATCATATACTATATTTTGTTGCAGGTCTTTACCACTTCGCTGTGAATAACCAATTGCCACCATCTCCTTCAGCAAAATGTTAAAATAAAAATGGTGCTCATTGCTGATTTGTTAGCTTTAAAATTATTACATTCAAGTATACGTAAAGAACAATAGTGTACTGTGCTACTGTTTTAATTAATAATTTCAAAGTAAAAGCAGGTTTTTTATATTCTTATAGTAAGGTCGACAGAAAATTAAAGTGGTCCAAAACAACGTAGATTTGTTTATTACTTTTCTTACTTGTCTTTTCCCCCGTGATCAGTCTTATATAGACAAAGGTTCCATAACAAGCTAAGATAAATCAAGCAAGTAGTTCCCTAAAATTTAGTCTTTATAAGTTGCATAGATACCGAGACATGAGAAAAGGGTTATAACAAATACATTCTTTGAATAGCTACAAAAAATGTGTGGCCGTCGAATTTTATGAATTGAAGATAAAAATCAAAACCAGTTTCGTTAGGTTTGGCTAATGCCATTTATGTCATGGGGTAGAAAAACCATATTGTTTCGGATAGTTTATCATTTTATATATAAAATAGCTCAATTAATGGCATGTCATGTCAATTCGGATATGTGGACTTCTAGGCTGGTTATACCATCGGGGAGTTAACAGCGTCAAACAGCAGGGGCATCGACCCAGTTGTTTTTAAAATGTCAACAAAGATATTTATAAAAATTGGAACAACGAACGTGCATTTTGACAAGATAGGTGTTATCAGTTTTGATCAAATTAAATATGAAGTTGAAGAATATGACAATCAAATACTAGTATTCACAAAGATTGTTCTACATCTAGCTATGTTCATGTTTGTCTGTGAAGGACTATTATTAGTGTTTTGAGTTGCACAATATTTTATACACAATAGATTCATACAATACAAAGACCGTGCAAATGAATTTGCTTATCAACCCAGTATTGTGGACTATTGGGCTGGTGATTCCTGGTGTTTATATAACAAATTGTTTAATAAAAGCAGATTTTGGGCAAACCCCAAAAAACAATGTTTCACAATTCCACATAAATCAAACAACATTAGGTCTTCAACAATTGACCGGTGTGGACTTTCGCAAACTGGTTTAATTAAATATCCCCGAAAATAAACGAATCAACAGTATCAAAGATCTGCCATCAACATGAAACACTTCAAACGATATCATTGATGCAGTCAAATTCAGAAAAAAAGGTGTGGCCAATTATTATTTTAATTTACTTGTTTTACTCGCTGGATCAAAATCAAGAAGTTTTTTTTTTTTATATAAATATCAATATTAAGGAGTCCATCCTGTAGTTAACACATTTTTTAACAACGTTACATGTTTCAAGATACTAGTAGTAAAAAAAAAGATATGGCAAACAAGACAATGTTTTTGAGTTGGAATATGCATATAATATCATATGACATGATCAGCCAGTTGTTTGGGATTTTTTCTCTTTTAAATCTGCCCTCCGCCGTTTTATATAAAAGAGTCGATGATGATGATGTTTCAGTTGTGTTTTAGATTCAGTGGCAAATTTAACATTAATTTCGTTCATGCGATATGATTGATCGATTGATTGAATGTTTGTTGCTTGCTTTACGTTCTTATATATTTTATATATAAATTAACAGGCTTGTTAATTAACGGTGACCTATAGTTGTTAATGTCTGTGTCATTTTGGTCTTTTGTGGATAGTTGTCTCATTGGCAATCATACCACATCTTCTTCTTTATATATTGGTATCTTTGAATTTTGTATTTAAGTATTCCTTATTTATATGTTTTGGTCGATATTTTGTTTATTATTTAACCATACTAAAATATTCTGCTTCAATCTATCATTGATAGTTCCATTTAAACAATTCGTGTTTTTACTGATTATAAAATTGAGAATGGAATCTATACATTTTGTTCAAACACTTTTGAATTTGAACTCTGCTTCGTTATCAAATGCCTCTTGTACCATACATCCAATGTCTTGTCTGTCGATTCTTTCCAGAGCTTTCTTTAAGCTTTCTACCAGGCTTTCGTAAGGTCGTTTTGGTCGCCACTTTTGAAACATATTTTCTTTAAAGTTGTCTTCCTTCATTAAACCGTTCAGTATGTCCACTGACATGTTTAAGTTAACACCTAATCTGAAACACTCTTGCTCAGTTAAATTGTCACCAAGCTTTTTGAGTGACGCATATCGAAGGACTGTACATCTAATCGGACCTGAAACAAAACCAAAGGCTGCATATTTAAAATTATTTTAATATTTTTGTTATATTTGTTAACATATTTAATTGAAATATGTCTTTATAAAAATCAGAAGTTGTCATATAGCCAAATAAATGCTAATGAAATTTGAGGTATACCTACCCTTACAATGCCTTACAAAAGTGTCCTTGATTTTGATTGGCAGCATGTATCAATTTGTTGTATATTTTTTATCTGATAAATTCTTGTTATATTTCACCCTCGTTTTGGTTTGTGTACGTAGTTTACCCTATATGTAGTGATATTTGCCAAAACTTATATTTAATCCTTCTTTTACTCTTCGCGGACACGTTGCCTAATGTGTGCATTTTAATAAGTTGTTGTTATGACAACGTGTTGCTATTTGGTATAACTGAATATAAACATTATGTCCATTTCTTTTGATAACCGGTGTCATTAAAAAGACATAGAATACCAATGTCAAAGTAAAAGATTCTGTTTTTACTAAATTGTTTGCTCAAACAAATAACAACCATGAAGGCGTCCTTTCTTCTTGATATGTAAATAGTGTCTAATCGCCTGGTATTTATTATAGAATCAGCTCAAGTCAAGATTATTAATGATGAAACAATGCTTAATACTTAGTTTTAATGAGAAGTTATTCATCATTTGATTACTGAAAACCAAATGTTATTTTCTGTAAGATTGAGAATAAACAGAATGTCAATTGTAGGCAATGAAAAAGGAGGAAAACACAAAAAACAAAATTAAAGTGACATGAGTTTAACATAGATATTAGCTAATAAATCCGATACCAAACTACAAAGTCAAGTTTCGAGACCGACACAAACCATTAAAATGCAAACGTTTGAGGGATAAAAAAAAAACTAAAAAGGCTTTGACAGAACATTCAAAGCTCTCGATGAGTAAATCTTCTCGAAGGAACTTACTTGGGTGTCATTACAACTATGACACTTTTAAATTCAAACATACTGATTGCTGTCAAAATGTATCATCTAAATCTGGAAAATAATGCAAGCCTTAACTTGAGACAGCATGCTGGATAGTGTACTTTTGGGTTTTTTTTTTGCTATCATAGGTTCATTTATAATTTCATCCAAATGGCAATCTTGCTCATAATTTTGCTTTTGTTGTGCTAACAGCTGGATCTGTCATTTGCATTATGTATTATGTATCTTCAACTTACATTCAGGATCATTTGGATCAAGTTTGGTTTCTCTTAACAGTTCATCTGGAACTAAAATATAGTCAATAGATAAGAATATCATACGTTAGCAACTATACAATTAATATGCATTGCAATCCTGCTTCACAGGATACTACCATTTATTTTTAGTTGTACAAATCATGTACGTACAAAATTAAATATTCAATAAACATTTATTCATAAAACTGTCATATTCTTGGTTCACACATGATCGAAAACTAAATTGCATAGGAAAACGAGAAACGTTTTAAGTTTTATATGCTTTATTGGAGAAGTCACAAGGGATTCTGGCTTAGCTGTGTGGGATGTATATATATACAGCGACGTCAATTGTCCAACATTTTTCAGGTTAAACCTTTATATTACGTTTGTCATAAGTGGTAGTTCATATAGTCATAAATGGAGAAAAAAAACCACACAAAATAAGAAATCATTTTCAACTTTTAAAACGATTTCTGAATATCGTTTTTGCAAATAACTGGGTATTCGACAAAACCCGAAAGACGATTTGAAAGCAACTGGACTACGTAAATTATGAAAACCACACAATAGCAACAGCTTAAATAGTCACATGGTACAGATTACATATATGTATTAGTAATTTAATAATTTAACTCACTTTCTACTTCAGTTATTTTGACAGCAATTGGTAACGTTGTTAGATATTCAGTCTGAGGCTTTTGTTTCTCCTCTACGTATTCATTTTTAATTGCAGTGGTCTTTGACCATGGACAACAACTACAAATACCAGTTTTTGGTGTTACTTCAGGCACTTTATTCGAATCTACTTTCTTGTTTGACTTTGTGTCCACTTCGATAATTTTGTCAATTCTGACTTCACCGCTAGGCAGTTTGTGTGAATCAAATGTTACCTCACCGGTAGGCAGTTTGTAATGATCAATTAAGTTGAAAGTCCTGTGGTTTTTCTTTTTGTTTGGATTAAATATAATAATTTGGTCACCTTCTGTTCCTTCTTGAATAGGCAGATCTCCTGAGAACGTTATCTAGAAAAAGTAAGAGAATAAACTTCGTTTAAATCAAAATGTGGACTCGAAGTTATCCCCCCTAAGAGAAAAAATCCGTGTACATAAACGTTTTGGAATGGTCTCTTTGTCTCAAAAGCAAATATAGTATATTCGCATAAAAATCTATTCAATTGAAAACAAATATCGGTTTTTTGAAACTATTGGTCTGAATCAGACTGTAAATTCTGAATTAGGATAAAACCTTTTAAATTGAAAAGTAGAATCACAAAAATACTGTACTAAGAGGAAAATCAAATAGGCAAGTCCGTAATCACATGGCAAAATCAAATGACAAAACACACAAAAAACGAATGGACAACAACTGTCATATTCCTGACTTTGTACAGGCATTTTCAAATGTAGAAATGGTGGATTAAACCTGGTTTAATAGCGCTAAATCCCTCACTTTGTACGACAGTCTCATCAAATTCCGTCATATTTACAATGATGTGAACTAAACAGACATAATGAATAAAATAGTCAAAATATGGATACAGCAGCCATTATCGTAATACAATTTTAAAAGAAACAATTTCGCGTGTATGACGTCAAAGGACTTCATTTTCCTACTAGATGTTTATTATAATTCACATTGCTTTTCATCTTGTAATACATAAGAAAATGTGACATTTTAATTTTTCTAAAATTTTCTTTATTCTTTTATATGTTAGTTTCTGTTTAATTATTGCGTGAAACATCAACCAGTATAAATTCTTATATGTGTACACAATTGCAAAAGCCATGCTATATCGATTATTGCAACCTATAGTTTAATAAATTTATCCACAAGAGTCAACACATTTGATTCGGGATTTGTTTTATATTCAAGTGAAGTTAACAAAAGTCGAATACTTTCCTTTCTATGATAACACAATATTAATAAATTCTGTGAACAGTAGTAACCTTTGAGTTAACCAATAAAGGATGAAAATTGTGAGAATAATGGTGCAAATGTCTAACAGAAGATACAAAATAATAGAGATAAATGGTAGAATGAGCGATGACTATAAGATAATTAGTATTATTTCCTATCTTCAAGTCGAAATCACAAAATGAGCATTCAAAACATAGCAGCATTGTTCTTGTCATATATTTTACGATATTGACCAGCCAATATTAAACAAGTTATTATATAACAGCTACGACAAGAGGATTTAAGACATGAAAGTCTACAAATATTACCAAATGGCAACAAGAAATCAGTACCCCACCTTTAAACCACTAATATTTGAGTACAAGCATAATCTTCCCATATTAATCCGACTTCTAAATGTCACTGTACCTTAAACTGTTGGTACACCTGTACAATACAGTCAAAGTATTCCACAGACTGAGTTTCAAATCCTTTTTCTTTCCATTGTTTACGTCGTTTCTTGCCCGATTTCTTCAGAATGCATTCAATAATTAAGGTGAACACTCGGTCTGTTTCAAACTTTACCATTGCAAACAATTCAATCTGTTTCTCCTTCTTAATTGCTTGAGTGGCTAATTTGACAGCCTTCTCCGAATATGTTCTCGAGCCGGCAACATAGCTACAACCAATAAAAAATAACAACGTGTTATGATTAAAGGCAAGCTATTTATTGGAATTTCTATTTGAAGACATGTAAAAATTTGATTATGCAACAAACTGAGTTTTTTGTGTTGTTAATTATTTTTCTACTGTTAGGAAGAAATTTTGTCTCAAAGTGTTTATGTACAAATTTCAGTTATTTGGCCTTAAAAAAACATAATCTATTTCTTCATTCGAATAAGCTGTGAACTAGATTCAATTTACCGAAAGTGATATTATTGCTGAGTGTGGATCTGCATAGCGGGTGACGCTTACGTTAAATGAGACGTAATTCCTGTCGACACCTGCCTTTTACTTTTGATATTTTCGCGATTCCATCAATTAAATGTTGTTTATCCTGAAGCTGTCTCCTAAATAGATTTGTAAAATTTGAATACCGATTCATTACTGTTGCATCAAGCTTTTTAAGTAACTGTGAGTAAGTATAATAGATACAATGGATAAGCGTTGGTTCTTGGAAAAAAAACCGTGAGCCATTGTGTCTCTTACTTGAAAATATTGTTTTGATAGCTATTCAAACTTAAGGTCTTTTCTTACAAAAATATCCACAATAACAAACAAACTAAGAAAAAAAAAGCCAAGACAAAACAGGAATTCAAACATAAACCGACAAGTCTATACATGTTCATCTAAAATGACGCCACAACTCATTCCACTCAACCTCGCGGCTACAATCGTATACTATATGGTTGACTATTATGTAGATATATTAAGGTACAAGAACTATGTGTCCCTTGTACCGCTGTGTATCACATGTTCATTTATAATTCGTCTAAATATCAGCCCAACAATGTGAATATGTTTATTTATATATATCAAATAGACTTTTAATTGCAACCCATTGGAAGCCAAGAGGTGTCGACGATGTGTTCATGCCAGTCACACATTACAGATTTCATGGGCCGGGGGGGTTTCGATTACCAGAGAAGTCACATGAAAATCACAAAAGCTTAAGTTGAGTTTTAAAGTTATTCCATTAGTATTAACAAAAATGATACAAACAAAAATCTTACAACGAAAAATGTTTGACGTCGAATGTCACAAATTTCTTTTGGTTATCTGTTTCTATGATTTCCCAGTCATCATCCTCTTCTGGGTATTCCTTTTGACAGCCAAGGATGATAACATCTGTATCGGTCTGAGTGTGCACTGGCATTTGCATTTTAACTGTTTTCTTGGGCTGTTTACCATCTGACATTGTTAAATCCAATACATTGGTGATCAGTAGTGGTTCGTCTATATCTTTTTCATCCATTATTAAATCTTTGGTTTCTGAAACCTATATAATATATTCTCATAAAAAGAAGAATCATATCAGTCGTCCAATTTTAATAAAGGTTTGTCTTAGTTTAGTCTTTTGCTTCCATAACCAATATAAAAAGAAGATGTTGTATGATTGCAAATGAAACAACTCTCCAGAAGAGACCAAAATGACACACAAATTAACAACTATAGGTCACCGTACGGCCTTCAACAATGAGCAAAGACTATATAGCATAGTCAGCTATAAAAGGCCCTGAAATGACAATGTAAAACAATTAAAAAGAGAAAACTAACGGCCTTATTTATGTATGTTTTACGAAACATTTCAACATGCTCTTTTAACAAATATTATTATTAGATTATGGTTTTACTTTTGACTCATTCGGGAAAATTGTATAATGTTTTTTAATTATTTTTTTTTATTCGGTACAAATCAGATAAAATAACTTTTTAAGACAGCCTTAATTGATAAAATGACACGAAACGGTTAATCAGAGTGCTCTTATACAGGGTTAAACCCCGGATATTCAAATGATACGAAAACAACTGAGGATTTTTTCCTTACATTAACTTGTAAATGACCAAGACCTTCAAATGTCCCTTGAGGTATATCTATCTTGGCATCTGGTTCCATTACAGGTTGTATACACACAGCATCTTCTGTTACTGTGAATGTTTCGGGAACTTCTGTTGTAATTATGGCAAACATTACTGTGTCTTTATTTCCAAAGGTAATTGTTAGAGTTACATTTGTGTACTGGAATGTAAAAAATGCTTGGTGATTTGGAGGTCAGATAATTGTATATACTATTATAAACAGTCCATAACCTTTCAAAAAAGAAAATGTTTCCTGCTTTGAAAGTTTTAACATCTGGACAATGTTTTAAGAATGCAATAATTAAATGGAATTTCTTTCGACAAATTTCAAATCTTTGGTTGTTTAATATAGACAGAAAAATTACATTATTAGGTAAATAGACAAAGCTAACTTACATTTGAGACGTCTGGGTCATCAGTTTCGATTTTGTCGAATCCATCAATTGTTCCATTTACTGAACCGTCAATAGAAAACAACGACAGTCGCTCGCTGCAACTAGGTATACCAGGTACTGTGATCTGTAACTTTAGAGAATTAGGCGTTTTACCCCAGACAATCAGTTCCACAACATCACTAAATAAGCTTTCTTGCTGTTGCAAACGATCACGTGCGTTTGAGTATTCCGGGTGCATTTTACAACAATATAAGTAGAAACTGTTCAATATACCGTGTGGTTGTATCGAAATTCCAAGAGTTCCTATTTTGATATCGTCTATTCCTGGTTGAACTTTTAATACTTTAAAAGATATTGCACTAAAAGAAAACAGGAAATTAGTAAAATATGAGTAGGATATTCAAAGTTGAAGATGTTTTATAAATTAAAATGAAGTCATATGTTTTTGAGAAAGAATTTTGCAGTTAACTACAGAACATTTTTGTTGTCGTGATTCAAATATTTTCAGGTATAAATCTATCGTGTTTGTATTCGAATATATCTGATTAAAAATATGGTTTGTAATACACAATTTAAATTTATGTTTGTCTTTTATTCGTCCGTTGTAATAAACATTTGGAATTTATGTATGCCTTTATTTGTCATTGAAATACAAATTTGGAAAGTTTGCAGGCCTTTGACATGTTCCTTGTAATATACATTTAGATTTAATGATGATTATCATTAACCTGAATAAAAAATCGAAGTATACATGGTCCCTTATAAGGTTGTATCAACTAGAGCTCGTTCAAATTTGTCACCTATATTAAGAAACAGACACAGTTAATGTCGTTACAATGTGTTGATTTATAAGAAACCTTACTAAATTTGTCAGTTTACAAATTTAGAAATTAACAATGGTTTCAACTCCTTCATGCAAAATTGACCTTAGAAGGATTTGGCTATTATACGTTTGGACCTTATTTCTTACATAGCTCTTCAAATATAACGATATAAAAAGACGTGGTTTGAGTGCCAATGGGACAACTCTCCATCCAGGTCTCAATTTGAAAAAGTAAACCATTATAGGTCTAAGTGCGGTCTTCAACACGGAGTCTTGGCTCATACCTAACAGCAAGCTTGTCGCTAAAAAATTATAATAAGTTAATCTGCAACATAAAAAATGTTGTATTCTTTATTCTTACCCATACTTATATCCTGGGTATCTACTGCTCTGTAAAACAAGTAGATCTAAAACCCATTTGTCTTTTTTACCGAGCATGTTAGTATCACCCATTGTCCAAACCCAATCCTGAAGAGCAGCTTCTGCCCCTAGTTTACAAAACAGTCGAACTGCATTTGCATCCTTTCTGATTACGGCAAGCTCAAGGCCACTCTGACCATGCTGTTGAAAGACACTATGCATGTGTTAAAATGCGTTGCTTATAATTTATTCTATAACAATCATGAATGTGGAAAGGCTTATATTTCCAAATGATTTGTTTTAAATTACGAAAAAAGTCTGATTTTGTCATTTGCTCTCCTATAAGCAGTTTGTCTCGTTGGTGATCATAAAAAACTATTCTTGTTTTTACCGGTATACTGTTTGCTAGCGCTAAAAACATGCATACCATTTTCCAGGTTAAACAATAGAAAAATAAGAACAAACAACAGTAAAAGTATGTTAGAAAACGATTGACTCACTAGATATGCACATTAACACAGGATCATGATAACATTAATGACAACGACAAAAAATAAACATTTTGTCGTAATTTCTTTTTCTCAACTCATCCGCATTGTCAATTGCAAAAAGTCAAAATATGAGACAAAACTAAACTGTATGTGCTAATTCATTTAAGTCAATTTCAATGCGAAAGATGCGTTCATTATATTCACTACAATATATTGTTTTTAGTGATAGCAGATAATCTTTACATAGATATTGGGAGATATGGTATGAGTGCACATGTACAGCGACATGAAATTTGAAATGGTTATCCATTCTTCAAAGAAAGCGCTTGAATGAAGTATGCTTAATATTATTGAAGAAAGTTGGCTTGAAGATGAGCTTAGTACGTTCCATAAAAATACCGGTTGTTTGCTGCAAACATGTTCTAAATATGAGAAATTAGTTCCGTCGATCAGAAACATGTACGATAATGAGCAATTTATAGTAACGATTCAGGTGAAACAAGTTTAAATCATGATTAGATTGAAAAAAATAACAGATAACAAATAGTTGGACAACAGAACTACAAGACTTGTTATAGATATTGTAGGCCCATTATAAGAGAAAAAATTATGCAGTGAACGTTTGCTCACTGTCATGAATATTGCAACCAGATTTCGGAGTTTATTCTACTTATGTTAAATCTCCCAGTATTTGAATTGTGATGGTCAAATTATTTTCAATTAAGTCGGAGTCTATTCTGAACCTGCTTGGTCAAAGTACATGTTTTATATGTCCAGAATTTTCCAAGTTACATGTCAGCCGGGTATAACAGTATATCACACTATGTCAATGTGATTTAAAATGTCGAATCAGACACAGAAGAATATAGTTTAAGCATATTGTTTTGAAATTTGAAATGATTTTGATAATATGTTTGCTTCTGTTTGCTGGTATGGATCTTGTATAGGTACCATCATGTTATGTTAGGTTATGAACTTTTAACGAAAACAACTTGAAATTGGGAATGGAAATGGAGAATATGCCAAAGAAACAATAACCCAACAACAGGGTAGAAAACACCCCAATACCACCAATGGACCTTCAAAACACTTGTTAACTCACATGTTTGATTTTAAAAATAAACTTATTAAATATCTGAAATTTCAAAAGAAATCTACACTTAAAAAGAAAAATTGGAATGGTGAGCAATCCAGTGAAAGTCGTTTGCAACCAGTAAGTATCATTGCAATGTTGTTGTACATACCCCTGTGCAACACAACATATACAACTTGATATGACATGTTAACCATTTTATGATAGAGAAAATTAATTAACTTAAATCTGATCTAAATTGTAACGTTTTTATTGAAATTGAAGAGTTAACTTCGTTCCTAACTACAAACTTAAAGAATTCTTATAGGATCACGGTAGTTATAGTTTCCGGCTAAGATCGTGGTTTATCGAGTGATATGATCGGTTTTTTTCGAGTGTGACCACCTTTTTTCGAGTGAATATGATAAAAATGTAAACAAACAGACATCTTTTCTGACAAGACTTGATATAGAAGCTTGATTTTAATATACAAGGTTATACACGGCATATATGTTAGTATTCACGATAAAAAGATGTTATCAATCCGACATTAATTTTTGTTTTCGTTCATCGCTTTGTACATAAAATAGGCTGTTAATTTACTCGTTTGAATTGTTATACATTTGTCATTTCGGGGCCTTTTATAGTTGACTATGCAGCATGGGCTTTGTTCATTGTTGACGGCCGTATGGTGACCTATAGTTGTTAATTTCTGTCTCATTTAGTATCTTGTGGAGAGTTGTCTCATTGTCAATCATACCATATCTTTTTTTTTATAACACTTACATTTTATAAACAAGTGTCGTTCACATTGTATATATTATATAAATAACACATCGCTGAGAGGGTGATAGAGCAGATTATTGCCCCGAGAAGCCAAGGTTGACAATGCTTTTTCGATGGGTACCAATCTGCTCTATCACCCTCTCAGCTATGTGCTATTTAATTTATTATACTGAATGTCCTATCATTATGGTCTTCTACATATTAATTTTATTTTTAAAAAGTATTTTTTATAACGTCACGTACATAACAACGTTACGGGTATTAGAAACAAACAACAAAAGATGTTTTATTTTTTATTTTGACAGGCAAATATAAAATCTGAGCCACAACGTATAACTCAAGCATTGTATTTAATTACTTGATGCAAATTCTATTCATTGTACTTTAAAATATCGATTTTGATTGGTCTGGACGAGAGGGTAACATTCTAAAAAATTGTCACCCGCTCAGGATTGTAAATAGAGTAAACACCATCGTATTAGCCAATCAAAATACGGAATTTTAACGTGAAGTATAATGATATTGGTTGTCACATCTCATACATTACATGTACAGTATTTATTCGTGATATTAACAATCTGATTTAAGGATAGACAATTTGGGTTTAGACGTTCATACATATAGTGTTTTAAGCTGATGAATGATTCATTTCATTGTTAGTTGTATATGAAATTCATTCAAATTTTATTGTCAATGGGAATAAAATGGGACAGATGCATGTGTGTGTCTTTTTTAATTCATGGATTTGTTTTGGTGAGGAGAGGCAAAGTCTTATATGGTAGAAATTTTTTTATTACATAGCATTTTCTGAAAATTACTGCTGTCCAGAAGGTTTCTTTCTCATTCTTTTTTTTAAATATTATTAACTGTAAAAACAATGGTAGCATGAAACGAAGTTAAAGATTAAAAGTCCCCTGCAATTGTTCTTAAAACCGGTTTATAAAGGATCCAGTAATTTCTAATTTAACACTATAAAGTTGATGCAGAACGTTTTCCGAACAAAACATTTACATAAATATGTTTTTGGTGATTTTTTCGAAATACATGATATTTTCTTTCACTTAATCACAGTCATAAACTAGAAAATGTCATTTTTTTAAAGTCAAGAATACCTATTTTCTTATTCAAATTTTCTGTAAAAAAAACGGACCAATTTTCAAAATCCAGGATAGTTTCATAGTTGCTTTCGAAAAAAGCCCGGACATTAACAAACATTGAATATTTTGGTTGAATACAAGAAAATTGTGCTTCTTTGTTCCTCAAAACATGTATAGTGTAAAAAATAAGATGGGTAGTCATGTGAAAAACTATTATAGTTACGAAATATCAATTAATTGATCTTATCGCATGTTTTATCACTCGAAAAAGCCCGATCTACACTCGAAAAAAATGGACAGATTCACTCGAAAAACCACGACCCTAGCCGGACATTATATCTACCGTGAGGATTCACATATTTCTTCGGTTATCGCTTCAACAAACTCTAGAGAATGCTTTTTATCCCTACAACTCTTCAATTAATTTCTCTAGCAGTTGTCGATTTTGTTTTGGAAACAATATCTGCATGTTTGTATGTGTACATGACTTTAAGTAGCCATGTGGAATACATTGGTAATAAAGTAATTCGATGAAAAAGGTATATGCTTCTGGACGTGTTCGTATACGAATTATCGGAATTTTATTAATTGTAACTAATATCGAGTCTCAGTATCTCACCATATTTAATATGTTTATATCTCCTCCGTGTGCTACTATCGCCACTATCACTTCAATGTGTCCTTTCCGTGCCGCTTTATGAATTGCAGTTTCGCCATTCTGAAAATAATAAGTCAGTCACTTAAAAACCCAATTGCAATTGCACGCTAAGCAGTTTTTTTTATGTTGTTGTAAATATATAACATTTTTAAAATGGAGTTTCTATTTTCAATGTATCAATTGGGTCTTCGGTGCATATTTATTTGCTTTGATAGCGCTTCGATCAAGTGTTTTACTTTTCCTGGACTAGCAAAAGTTATTTTATTTGAATTTTCTAATACCGCTGTACTGGTGTGTACTTGTTCTACAGAAATAAGTTGCTCAACTTGTTTAATGCAAAAGTGCAAATTAGATCGTTTGATCCTTTATGAAATTAATTTTCTAAAGAGGGCAAAATTTCTCTCTCAGAAAAGGTAAAATCACAAAAAAACTAAACTCCATGGAAAATTCTAAACGGAGAGTTCCTGATCAAATGGCAAAACATCAAATGATAAAACACATCAAACGAATGGACAACAACTGTCATATTCCGGACTTGGTACAGACATTTTCAAATGTAGAAAATGATGGAATAAAACTGGCTTTATAGCGCTTAACCTCTCACGTATATGACAGTCGCATCAAATTCCGTTATATTTACTACGATGCGTCAACAAAACAGACATACTAGGTAAAATAGTCAAAATATGGGTATGGCAGTCATCACTGTGTTACAATCTCAAAACAAACAAACATTAATAAAAAATCACAAAAAGCATCTGTCAATTTCAAAAACATATTCATTGCTTCGCGTGTTTGACGTCATATCATGTAAACGTCACATAGGACGACATTTTGTCGTTCAGTGTATAAACAAATACAATTTCACATGGAGAATGGTGGTATACAGGGTTAAAAAATCAAAAGTTATGTTAGAATTAATTTTCAGAAACATACTGAGATTTAAAATTATCCAGACGTTCTTAATACCACTAAGCGAGTAAAATAATTTTGTCGTTTGACGTTCAAAGTATTTTCAAATTTATAATAGAACAATAACATAATGACGGGATCTTTCAAAGTACAGAGTCACATTATAAGAACCAAAGAAACACAAAAGGTCTCATATACAAAACACGACTGCAAAAATGAAAAAAATACAAACACATTGGCGGTTGTAACCAGATTGGTTAGCTAGAGTACGCTAGAATCCTCATTTAATGACATGATAATTCATTGTCACAGTGATTTGTCGTCAGATTTGTGATCTAACATTTTAATCTTTTTGATAACAAAAAAAGGTAGGTAAAATAAAACCGGAATGTCACGGTTTGTTCCAGTTGTTATTAAATATTTGAAATTTAGTTTTATACTCAATCCTTTTATTTTCAACCAAAACTACCACATGTTTCCATTTTCATGTACCGATCTTATTGGTGTGTTAAATATTTCAACTCATATTTATTTGAAGTATAATTTTAATAAGGTAAATTCCTACCATATCTACTTTTCTAACGTTTCCACCATTTTGAATCATTTGGACTACAAGGTCAACATAACCTTCAAGTGCAGCATAATGTAAAGGGGTACAACCAGCCTGTAACGAAGAGTAGATTAAACTCATTTCTAATGCATGTTTACCATCCTATAACAGCTAGGTTAAAGCTGATGTCCTAAACTACAGTTATGGATATCCAAAGATATCAAATAACATTCATTATGAAATAGAAATAACTGCAGCTACGGATATCAGTTCAACATATGAAAATCTCATAATCAAGATATAGTAGGAGAGTTATAAACGACTATATTCAGAGGTGAAGAAAACAAAGAAATAAAAACTCTAGGTATTCAAATGTTTTAACAAAATAGGCTAATTCATCAAACACTTTTTGGACTACATACAAACTGTTTACGAAAACTTAATATAATGTAGATTTCTTTTTTCCAATTATTACAGAAATTAAGTGGTGACCATGCCTTGGTAAGTCTTAAATTGGTAGTACAAAGAAATTTTATAATTTTCTAGAGGTTTTGATTGATGAACATATTATTTGTTTTTCTTCCATATCTACCATCGTGAACACAAAAAGTCCTGCCTGCTAAATGGCAAAAACAACACAATCATATTATAAAAACCTTCAGAAAACGGCCAAATCGTGATCATATATAATCTTAAACTATTGAGGTGTCTACATTTGTAACACGTGGAAAGATTTCGTTGAAAACTTATTTTTTATAATAGGAAAACCCAATTAAAAACGTTTTTTACTTCAAAAGGTAAAACTTGTATATATATATATATATAAAAAAAGGCACGTGTCGTCAAATATAACTTTAAACCGCTTAAATTACATCTTAATTGAACAGCGGTATAATAATTGCCTTTATCATGTGCATTTGTCATGTTTATTTGAAGTCACAACTCGATTTAAAAGTTAGAATAATTTGAAGGCCATTCAAATATTGTGCATCTCATGAATATTCTTGTCTTGTTTCATCAGAATTTGAATTTCTTCTGTGTTTTAAACTTTAAATTCTGTAATCTAGCTTCGTATGTTTATTAAATCTAGTATGTCATTCGACAATCTAGGTGTGAAATTTAATTATATCTGTGTATTGTCAAAAACAGATTTTGCAATCTACAAAGATGCAGGGTTTTTTTTGGTTCAGTGTTTTTCATTCATAATTTTGACAAAAACGGCTTTATTTACAATTGAAATAAAAACATTCAGATTTTTATAGAAAACTTTTATACTTAATGAATATCGTACTCACAAGGTTTAAAAACGAAATCAGCAAAGAAACGGAAATATAAAAAATACACATCTAGAAAGAGGGCAGTAAATATAAGAATACAGAAGGATTGTTTTATTGCATGTGAGCGTTGAAAGCCTGCTTCAGAAGTGATTGTTCAAAACATTAATTTCATACAAATTTAAGAATTTCTGCTGTGGTTAATTGCAAAGAAATAAATCGAGAAGTCAAATACCTTTCTAATCTAGTCCTGTAATTAAATATCAATTTTGGTAAAATGTGTATCATACTACAAAGTGGTATAAAACAGCTACTTTGATTAAAATTCCTGCAATTGTTACATTTACAAGCAAGGAACAGTTAAAAAAAGTGTAGTATATAATTTTTAAAAAGAAACACGGGCAATGCAAGTTAAAGGAATCCCAGCCTTAAACAGAACCAAAACTATTATTCAATAAATATAAAAGGAATATATAAAACTGCGATCAATTATAATTGACAATAGCATGCATAGTTGGATACAAGAACTCGAAGTCGTCGTTGCTGAAAAGTTTAAACACTTAGATAATATTTGAACTGGAAAATACTCTTAACCAATAAATAAGATAAGATAAAGATTATTCTATCAAAGCGTCCTATATCGATATTTCAGTAAATATGCATGTTCTGTACACAATACAATTAAAAACAAAGATCAATACCCAGCCCTACATACGCTTTTAAAACACGATATATAACAATAATTTGAATAAAACAAATACAATTTAAAAGGCCTAAACATGCAATATTATAACTAAACAAACATGAAATAAAATGCCAACATTGTTATTAGTATAGTAAGCAAAACTGTCGATTAAACGTATCCTTTAAATAAAAATATAAAATGAAGCCTCGCACAGTTTACAACTTTTGAAAATGAAAACAAAAATATAACGAAAGAACAAAACAATACTGATAAAAGATATAAATAGTTTGCAGGTTATGATTTCACAAAAACCTTATTCTACCAATAAAAAAATTAACTAGAAATGTTTGTACGTATATACAGTTCATAAACGCAAGAAATATATACTCTTTGTTCGTTCTATCATACTGGTCATTGTTTTATTGCTTTTGAGAAAGTCCGTATCAGAGTTCTGTACTGGTATACAAAGGACATTCTACATTCACTATTACATTTATAATTAGGGTATTGATGTGCGATAGGTTTGGGAAATAATTGTCATTGAATACGATATTGTACTCTATGAATATGAATTTAAACACTATACTTTTTGACAATGTAAATTTATAGTTTAGTTAACTTGTTTAGAACAATATATTATGTTCGGGTTTGTTTCAGTATTTTTTGTACAGGCATTTCTTTTTGTAGAAAAAGGTTGATTAAACCTGGGTTTATCTTTTTTTTGTATACAATTAACTTGCTTCGTTGTAATATACAAAAGTAATGAATGTAAGATCAGTAAATCTTTATATAGTTGGGACTTTAGCACAAAGCCTTAGCTCACACCGAACAGCAAGCTATAAAGGGCACTAAAACTAGTGTAAAACTATTCAAACGGGAAAACAACGGTCTAATCTATATAAAAAACGAGAAACAAAAACACTTATGAACCACATCAACAAACGACAACTACTGAACATCAGATTCATATATATTAAAGGTTACTATTTTTCCTGATACAGGGGGTGGGGGTGGTTGGTCCTGTGGTGAACAAAGGGTGTTTACTATGCATTTCCATTTTGTTTAACAATGTGAATGCTATAGAGACTTAAGGAGACAGTTTATTAAAGTTTATTATTATAGACTTCCATCGTCGTTCAAATAAGTGCAACTTCTCAGCACTGAAAATGTAAAAGATTTGAGTAATTTGTGTAAATTCTTGTTTAATGCACTTAAACATAGGACCTAACTGTAATTGGTCAATATTTAATATTTATTTGCTTCTCTGATGTATGTTGTCATGTTGTGTTATAAAAATGTATTTGTATTTATTGCACTGATAAGCATAATGTGCTTGAAGTAATAAAGAATTGAATTGAATTGAATATCCTGTTTCTATTTTGTTGACCTTGAAAATATTTATATTAACTTATTTTTTACTAATTAAAGAAAGTGAACCACATTTACGGTATTATTATCAACAATGTCAAATTTTTTCGCGCGTTGCTTAGATTAATTCTGTTACGTTACTTGGATTTATTTGGTCCGAATCATTGTCACATTAAGCTTTCATGTCTGTATAGGTTGTTCAACTTATTTTGTTAATGTAACAGAACTAAAAACAACTTTCTAACAAGTTTATTGTATTAAGAACATATTAAACGTTTACCTCATCAGCATAATTGGAGTCAGCGCCATTTTCTATCAAGGCTGCTGCATTTTTTGCATCCTTCTTTCTGACACATTCAATCAATTTTTGTGATAACTGAATTAAAAAAAATTGTATATCTAATATAAAACAATCCAGCAGCAAAAAAGGTATTTGTAAAAGATAATATTTGTTATGTTTGCTTGTGAGATAACTTTTGTTTAAGACGGATTATCATTTATGTCATAGTTACAGGTCATCGTATGGCCTCTACCAATTAACATAACCTATACTGTAAATAAGCTATAAAAAATCATAGAGTTGAAAAAACGGGTATATTTCAAGTTATAAAAACAACAAAAGATATAAATGAGCAACCATAGCCATCTCGAAACAAAGTAACGAAAATAAATGAACATTTTAAGACTCTTGTGGAAAAGCATGGACAGTCAATTCACTTTTACTCAACAACCTATACATTGCATGTTACCTCCCTCAGGAAAAATATAACTTCGTGATTTGCGTGTGAGGGGGGAGGGATGGTTAGGAAAAAATTACGCAAATGAATTGGAAATTTTCAGATGGACACTATTCAGTAAAAGCTACGACATTGCTTTTTTTATGTCGATGCCATTTTCCTTTTGTTTTGAATTTTTATCCTGTTTCCTTTTCTTATGTTTTTCTTATGTTTTTCAAATACTGTTGAACATCAAAACTTCATAGTTCAGAATGTTTTGGAACTCATGATTCGATACCACTCACAATGGAGAGCTTGTCACACATATAATATACTCACACGCAAAATTCCCTTTAGACAAAAAAAAAAAACAATTTCCTTTATATGGAAATGTAGCAAAGTAGAAATTGATTATATGATTTTATTTTTGTATTGAGTACATTTTTGTATAAGACATACTGTAGCACACAGGGATTACAATAGGAAAATTAAGTTTTGTTCTTAATGAACTATCATAACACCATAACTGTTAAAATTCATATAAAACACTGCTATGTCTAATAGTTGGTCAAAACTTACTTGCTCATTCGAAAGTTCAGATATTTCTACCTTGTTCAGTCCCATATTTGATTACATTAACTCAGTTGTCTCATCATCTGTCGAATAATATTATCAAAATGTTTATAAACTTTTACATACAACTTATTTCGTTTATTGGTAGATGTTGTTGTTATTTCCGATACTGATTTTGACAAAATATGAAGTAGAGCAAAACCAGTTTTTTTTGTTGGTATGTTGATTTATTGTAAAATCAGCAACAACTAGTATGTAAGGAGACTACAATTTTGTTTTACATGTCGCTCCCTGTTATAAACTGAATGAAATAATAACATGCAAACAATTCACATGCTACAATAAGTCATAAACCATATTTCAATATACCATCGTGAATTGTTTTTCTTAAATATTTGGACTTGGAAACAATCGGTAAAGTAATCAACGTCCTAGTTACTTAAGTGATTGAAACGACGGAATCGTGGTGCTCTAATACACTGTTGAATAGGTTCACAGTAAACAATGTAAAAATAAAAATAAATAGTATTGCTTTAATCGTCAAGTTGTAATACGATCGTTTATCGATATGCGTGATAGCAACTTAGTATCAAAAGTGGAGTTCGTTAGGTGATATCACCTTGAGAAAGTATTTCAAAATAAGTAGGTTTCTGTTTTACTTTAAACGTTTCTTTTTTTGCTTAATAGACTTGTCACATATATTGAACATAAAACTATCTTAGAATGTAATTTTTCTTCACGGAGTGGATTTAGATTTTTAATATGTTTTCGTGAGTAACGGCAACACAGCGGCACAAAAACTAAGACATCTAGAAGTTTCTTATACCGTCTGCAATTAGATATGTTTCGAAAGATGAAGGTACACATTATAAAATATTCACTAGATATGTTATGGATAATGCATATTTTAAGTTTTTTCTTGTCATAGAACACACCGAGGGGTGAAAGATGAAACCACAAAACGTAGTTGAGGTAACCCCCCAGAACTCAAAGATGAAACGACAGAGCGTAGTATATGTTAACCCACCGAACTCAAGATAAAAACCATAGAACTTAGTAAAGGTAAACAATCAGAACTTCACTATAAAACCAAAGAACGTAGTAAAGTTTAACCCACTGAATTCCAAGATTAAACCACAGATTGCACTAAGGGTAGACACACAGAGCTCCAAGATAAAAAAAAAAAAAAAAGTATTTCGAAGTATATAGGTATTCAGTTTTACTTTAAACGCTTCTATTTTTGCTTAATAGACTTGTCACACATATGGAACATAAAATTATCTTAGAATGTAATTTTTCTTCACGCGGAGTGGATTTAGATTTTTGATAGTTTTCGTGGGTAGACGTTGATGAAATAGTAACACAACGGCACAAAAACAAAAACAAAGACATCTAGAGGTTCACAAAACATCTGAAACAATATGTGTCTCTAAAGACGAAGGCACATATTATAAAACGATTGAATATGTTCTTGTACCACAGACGGTAAACATAGAACCACACCACATAAAGATGAAACCACAAAACGTAGTTTAGGTAAACCCCAAAAACGTAGTTTAGGTAAACCCCAAAAACGTAGTTTAGGTAAACCCCAAGAACTAAAGAACTAAACAAAAGAGCGTAGTAAAGGTAAACTCACAGAACTTTACGAAAAAAAACAAAAGAACGTAGTGAAGTTAAGCCCATTGAATTTTAAGATTAAACCACAGAACACACCAAGGGTAAACCAACAGAACTTCAAGATAAACCCACTGAACGCAGTAAAGGTACACCAACAGAACTTCGAAATAAAATCACAGACCCCAAGATAAATCCCGTGACGTAATTAAGATAAACCAACAGAACTCGAAGATAAACCAAAAGAACTCGAAGATAAACCAACAGAACTCGAAGATAAACCACAGAACGCTATGAAAGTAATAGCATAACATAAAGAAGAACCTAAACACCGTACCGATGAAACTACAGAACGTAAACATGGAACCTCACAACTAAAAGAATAAGAAGTAACCACATAACTCAAATACATAACCAGATAACTTAATGTTTAAAACAGAGATGTGAAACAATCTCACACAGCTGAAAAAAGAAACAACATAATAAAAAAAACATAACACAGTTTTGATGATCATTGGTTATAAGTAATACTTTACTGTAAAACAGACAATTTCAATAATTTTATTTTTTGTTTTTAAGTTTTACTTTTGGAATTTTACAACATCGTGTTCTCCTGAGCGATTCATGATTGTAATAAAAAGGAAAAATCACAAAAATACTTAACTCCGAGAAAAATTCAAAACGGAAAAAAAAGTCTCTAAAATATCAACTAGGAAGCCTAGCGGTCGGCAAAAGTTTAACACGCAGTATAGACGCTAGCTTTTTTTTTAAAACATAAGTTTGTTCATTTGTTGCTAGGTTTCTGTCACACTGACGTGTATGCCTACCATCTCAATCATTTTTGTGATATATAATGTATAGGTAATGTAATATTAAATGTATCTAATTTATAGTGCATGCTTATTTATGGATGAGGAGACACTATGATTTTGAATTAAATTAAATCATACATGCATAATTTAAATTCCTAAACTTTGTAATAGGTAAATGAAATTATTTTAAAGGGGCACTAGCTATCGAATTCATGTTCACCAATTTGACTCAAATTCTCATATTTTATTTAAACCAATGTAAAACATTTTTCCAAACTATCAAAAGTATAAAATAAACAATTTACAGGCCATGGTCTCAGTAAGATTTAGCTTCGTTTCGTGTGAATGTTAGCAATGACGCCATATAATTAAATTTTGAGTTGACCTTATATGACCATATAAGCGATGTAAACATAAACATAGATATAAATAGATTAAGCAACTCGTGCAGTTGGATTTTTATAGGTCTACTAAATTTTGTATTATAGATTAAAAAAATTATGTTTATCGTCGTTTTTTCCTAAATAAGAATGATTTTTTGTGGATCGAATCAGTCAATCAAATTATTTACCTTTGTTTCACTTTCAATGTTGACATTCTTTTCCTTTAAATTACCGTACACGGACAATGCATGCGTTTTTCTATCTCTTTCTACGAGGTGAAATTGGAGTTCACATGAATACAGGTTTAATGAGGTCGAATTATGCACTTGTAAGTAAATATTTCATTATCATATTAGCTTAATTTGACAAAATTAAACCATTTTAGCTGTTTAAAGTGAATTATTATTTCATAATTTCACTTTCATTAATGATTGAACAAAAAAACTCATACTTTAGATTTTTTTTATTATATCTCGTAGCTAGTGCCCCTTTAAACTTTTGTAAATTATAGTTTTAACATAAAGTGATGCTCAAAAATTGAAAACGACACGTTTAATAATTTCTTGCGTCCGAAGCCCTTTTCTCGATTTACCTTCATCAGGAACGCTCAATCGATGTCTATCCGCCCGTCAACATTTTGTTCTATTTCGTATCATAAAACAATAATTCAAATCTGACTTCAATCGTTTTTAACCGTATTTATGTTTATGAGAGGAATATCCTTGTAATTGTGAAACAATTTGGTTTAATCTTAATCAGTTAGTTGAAAAAACACAATGATTTTCAAGGTTTCAAAGAAAAGTGATAATTACATGTAGGTATAATGTGCTTCTGCTAATCTATTCTGGAGATTTCAAATTTGCACCATGTGCCAACTTGAGAAAAAATATTTTTTTAAATATTTTTTTTTAACAAAAGATAAATATTCTTTATTCTTCAGATTGCTTACTACAATTTTACTACACTGTCCAAACTAAAAAAAAGTATCCCTGTGAAATACTTTTGGAGTGTCAAGGAAAATACTCAGAATATAATACAGTATACACATTTTTTTTTATTATATCAACCTTTTTAAATTCATGAAAAATAGGGCTCCTACTCTCGCAGGGAAGTTGACCTGATATGGCTATTTTAGTTTTGTTCGTGTAGTCTAGCTCTTCACTTGTCAAGGCATTATCCATCTTTGACTTTCAATTAGTCGTATTTGTTTTTACTTTTACGACCAAGTATTATATGATTATTATGTACGGTAAAACATTAACTTAATGAATTAGTAATTAATACAAACCAAAATTAGTATTTGGGACAAATGATATATCATGAAAAAACAATCGGATTGCTGCCCTCACTTATGACAGATCATGATTGGGGGAGAGGAAAGCAAATTAAAAATTCCTATAAAGTAAATAAAGAAAAAAGTAATATGACATATCCACATTGCGTGTCAAAGTAGAAGTATTATTTGAAAGATAAACAAAACCTCAAATTATAACAGGATAATTATAATGTAATCGTTAAAAACGGGTTATTTAAATTGTTTATCCATTTATTGTAACTAAATTTGGAGCCAGCATTCGTCATAAACGTTAACTTCATGACCTAATTCATATCATACCGTAGCCATTATATGTCTGCTTGAATTAAGGAGTTAATGCAAACTTTAATATACATAAAGTATGTATATCTAACGTACAGAAACTGAATATAACTTCTGTTTTGAAAAAAGATGTATTTACACAGATTTGCAGTCTTATACAGATTTGAAATATGCCTACATTGAAACAATTCTAATATTCATTATAAACTTATATGGCAAACATTACAATGTTCTCTTTGTGTACATTTGTAGGGGTATACTCTTCATTGGTTTTACAGTACATCCTAATTTTCAGCACCAATCCTTTTTCTCGTCCTTTATATTATATAATTATTTATTTTTAAGAAAGATATCCAACTATATTTTTAAGACATTCTGAATAATATATAATGTTCGTCGTCTTTCCATATTCAGTTCAGGTTCCATTATTGAATCCAGATAAAAATCGGCGATAAGACATATTATTATAACGAATTGATAAATGTTGCATGGTTAACAATTAAACATTACCTTTTACAAAAAATCTGACATTTTGATTTTTTTAGTTCAAACACAAACCAGATTCTGTAAACGTGAAATGAAAACGCACACCGTCTGGACAAATAATATTCAAGACCATAAAGGACAAAAGACTTGACTGTAAAGTAGAACATCATAGAAGACAAGTGCCTTCTATCTATCCATTTATCCTGTATATATTTTAATGTTACCAATACACAATTCACATGAACCAATTAATGAAATTGTGCCATGACATAGTTTTGGGCTATTTCTGGCCACAACACTATGCACAAGTTGAATTATCTTAATATTTATCAAATAAAACTGTTTATCATTTAATCTTGACTATCGTGTTTTGATATAAATATATAATTAGATTAAAATGTTTTGTTCTTTTTAAATTAATCTTATCAAACTTCTATAAAAAAAAATCAGATCTATTTCAACTATATTGACCAAATAGATGTATTACTACGAGTAGTTATCCAATACCAGGATATTTCTTTTTTTTAATTCGGACTCCGTCTTGTTTTTATACTGTGTGGGAATAACATATGTAAATACATATTTTGATCTTATGAAGCTTTTATGATGTTGGTGAAAAACTCTATCTGTTAAAAAATGGCATCTCGCTTTCATATGTCTATGTAACCATGGACTTTATGAATAGCAAATGAATTGTATAAATGTTATTTTATTTGAATTTTGACAACCTTTAATTGACAGAACAATAAGTCATTGTGTATACCTTGTAATACTACACATAACTGCTCCACTATATACTTTTAGTTAGTTAACTTCAATGTCACTAGATGATTTAAAATATTGAAGCAGATTAGTTTTCCTAAATTATAAAAAAACGTTTTCAACCAAATGTTGTATAAATTATTTAAACGATACCCATGAAAGATAACCATACTTACACATAACGCTATCTTAGTATATTATAGCTGCTTATATTAAAACACTGTGCTTATACTATAATTGATGTTTAATCCTAATATATATCATTGGATTGATACACAAGAAAGTTCAATTTCCTTGCAGATTATGCTACATAACTATTGCTCCCTTGATCTTCAACAAATTGTTATAGAGCAACTTTTATTCTTCCGTTGTTATAAACCACACTGTTTTATTGATGAGTGGGTGCTTGTCTGGAGCCTGTAATCTAAATATTTACAGTTCGTCTCTTTCGTTTCGAGTCTCTTTGTGCAGATTTTAAGTTTCCTAAGACATGACAAATGGTCAATTATCTTTATTCAATTCTTAATTTTTTTTGTTTTATTGCCGGATTTGTTTTCTTCTAATGATTTATGAGTTTCGAACAGCGGTATACTACTGTTGCCTTTACTTATGGCTACTCAGCGTTTTCCATTTTATATGTATTAATACTGATTGAGTATTTTTACTTTTTGTTAGAATATATATGTTTTTTTCTGAATGTAGGTTAGCTATTGGTATACACTATTTCCTTTCTTTTGGATATTTCTCAATAGTAATACTGACTTACCTTTTCGGTATATTCCTAATGTTTAATGATATGGTTGAGTATATCAGGTAAGTATCTGACAACTTCCCGGTGCTTAACAGATATTTAAATTCGATTGAACAAGTATAGTTTTTCATTAGTATAGAAAATATAATAATTATATCAAACTTTAAACATATTTATATGAAAGTTTCAAATTTTGATTTTAATCCGCAACACAGGAATTGCATGCTACTATAACACGTGTCATATGGTTGGAAAGTTATCAGTGATCTTATTATCAGGGGATTAATGGCGATAAAAAATGAATCAATATCGAAAAAATACTGGGAAACAATTAAAATCACCTTTTTAAAGAATTGCCTATCAACATATCCATTATCATGAGAAAAAGATTGATTTTTTAGAATTGTTTTAAGATGAAATTGCTACAAAAAATGTCAAAAACCGTAACTCTTTCATTTTTAGTGTGTACATATACTCTGCAAAAACAGAAACATATAACGAATTTTAGGAATTTTAACATGTCTTTTGAAAGGAATTACAATAACTAATAAAGATATTTAGTCAAAACGTGCTTGAAAGACAAAATGGAAACAGTTCAATTCGAGTTTGATCAATAGTATTAGTTACATAGTGTGCTAGTGAGAGCGAAGCTCGAATCCCCATATGGAATTTACTGACCCCATATATACCGTATTACGTCACTTGCACACTTTGTAACGAATTTATCTTACTGACTATCTTAACGTGTCAGTTTAGACTAGAGACCTATGAAAATGAGCAAGTCTTCGATACTGTTAGCATTAAGAAACTACTTCCATTGATCCTTCAAAAACAGATGCCAAGAAGAACAACTTGTTAGGTTTAAATGTGTTTTATGAATTTATTTCCATCGTAATTATCAATTTCTTCGTCTGTTGAAACCTTTAAGATTTTTTCCCAGTACTGTTTTGTTTTTATAAAGGGACGTAATATCACTACTAACCGTGTATGAAATAAGCCCCGCCTCCCTTCTTACCTAATATGGAATATAAAGGGACGTAACACCACTACTAACCGTGTATGAAATAAGCCCCGCCTCCCTACTAACCTAATATCAAATATACACGGTTTGCACGCGGACGCTTTTAACCCATCATATTCCTAGAAATGTATAGAAGGTAAGATAAAGTCAATTCATCCCAGTTGGGGTTACTTTCGGTGCCATTAAAGTGAATGATCACTTTCTCTGCTTAGACTGCTCCATATCGGCATACATACTATCAATGTTCTCATGTTTTTACGTTGAGTTGCTCGCCATTCCTGATGCAACATTTGTCAATCTGATCAAGGAACTTAGGCAAGGGTTAATCCAGTTGATCTGAAAGATTTTCAAAAGGATTCAAGACGATTTGAAAGTTCAAGGTAACACCTTGATTTTATTCTATTCAAGGTAGTCCATTGTTAAAAGCGCTGTGTGAGGCATCTCATTTTTCTGTTGGCATTACTCCCTCTTTCAGTTAATAACATAAGGTGACGTTGAGAATGTCGTATAGGTACCTTTGAGCCAGCAAATTACATGGAACATGAACCAATTACGTTTTACGGTCATTAGAGATAGCAGCCTCTATTATGACCCTTCTTCCACCAAAGTTGTTCCTTCTTTGACATCGGAGGGAGCAAAATGTGCACGCTTGTGCAAGTAGAAATGAGTCCTTGTATCACGTTTCTAAAGTATATATTGAACACAATTCTGCGCAGTTGCGGAATATCCAGCCCCTCAATTTGATGCATCATCGGAAGTTATGGGTAGCAATACACAGTTAGAAGTTAAGTTTCGCATTATGGCCCCTGTGAATTTTTTAAATATGAAATATTTTGTACAATAAAATTGATTTTAAGTTAATTGTAGAATAATATAGCCTTTTTATTGGGTTTATATGAACATTTAGATTGTTTTTAGCATGTTTTATATGCCATTTATCTGTTTGACAGTCCGTATTTCCCTATTCGTACCGCACATAGGTCAATGAATTATTGTAGTGTTTATCAACAAAGATTTTGCGCTCGATCTTTTCAATTCAATTTTATGGAAAAAAAGAGCAGAAATGCATATGATTGTTTTTGGACCACTTGATAGATATAAACCTATGGTTTTAGGAAAGGTGTCACTGTAATTGATTTAGCAAGTATTAAGTCACAATTTAGCATGAAGTAAGCCTGATTTTTTTCGTGCTGTTATAAATAAATTTAGTATATACTTGATTTTAACCAAGGCTTTGGTATTTTTATACACAATCATGTCTGATTTTTTTCAGTGGATGTTACGTGATAAATTTTATTTAAATCCGACGAGTTCATCTGTATTGTTTTAATTTTGAAAATTAAAACAACGTATAGGTAAGCAGGAGTACAAACAAAATGTCGTATATAATTAACCGCAGCAGAAAGAAGAAAAAAACATGAGGACAATGCCATTTGAAAACAACTTCCCAGAACACTTAATATTAAACAACACAACCAAACATCAAACCGTGATGCGACTAGCGGCACAGTGAGTGATAACAGTTAATGTGTCATTTAATATAAAGTCAAAATATATGCCTAACCATTAGACATTACCATTTGTACAAACTTGAATCTGAAACTTGAAATGAAAACGCAATACTTTTGTACACATAATTTAAAAGACTATAGAGGGAAAAGACTTGACTGTAAAATGGAACATCACAAAATACAACAAATAAAACTAAAGCAAAAAGCGACATGAATCACTTTTTGATGAACTCGTTATGTGCTCCGGTGGAGTAAGACGTTTATTATTAGATGTACATCTCGATTTTTAACTTTACTTATTCGCGTATTAGTGAAATTCTCATTTGGAGTCCTTTGTTTTTTTAAGATAATTATTGTTGGTGGTGTAAGCACTGCCGTTCAATTGTTCATTTGCATTTTGAAACAAATACGTGTGTTTTTTTTTAAATCAGAGTTCTGAAAGACAGATACTTCCGTCACACCTATATTATCCTATACCATTTCTGTGACTAGTTTTATCCAAATAATGTAATCAACTGTGGAAAAGTATCGATTGTCTATTGGAAATTTAAAATTATTTGTTTATATATCCAGTATATATTTAAATGTTACCAATGCATAGTTGACATGCATCGGTAAATGAAATTGTGTCGTGACATAGATTAAAGTATTATCTTTCGCTACATCCAGACACTAGCTGTATTGTGTAAATGTTTACCTACAATAACTACATGTTTATCATTTAATCTTTACTATATATTTGCGTATATAAATAGTTAACATGATTACAATGTTTTAATTCTTTTGAAATAATCTTATCAAGTTGTTCTTATTTCAGATCTCTATTATCTTCACGGCACAATATTTTAATTCGAATTGAAATATTGATTAAGACTAGAAAGTCAAATATCTATGTTTCCCATTACATGTTTTTATGTGATACGCATTCTAAAACTTTGGTCGTGGTCATGTCTTCATACTTTGATAGCAGAAATGTAAATATATTTGTTATTAACTTTTGATGTAGTTTTTGTGCAGAACTCTTATAATATGCTATATAAATTCCATATTTGTATGTTACCATGGACTTTAAGAAAAAAAAAAGCAAATTAAAAATAATTTTATCAATGTAACTTTAATTTGAATTTCAAATTGTTAACGACCTTTAATTGACAGGTAGGGAAAAAAAGTGTATACCTTATACGTATTGGTGTGCAATCATATACTTTAAATTTACTTTAAAGTAAATAGAATTTTATGTCACAAGATAATTTGAAATATTGAAGCAGATTATTTTTCTTATACATATAAAACGTTTCAAACTAATTTTTGTATAAATTATTTGATCAGTACCCATGAAATATTACCATACTTATACATAACATTATCCTAATATTTTATAACTGCTGATATTACAGCATATCATGAATGTTTATATTAATACTATAAGTGATGTTTCAAACACAGTTGTGTATAACTTATTTGATCAATACCCACGATAGATTAACTTCAGGTTAGATTATCCTAGTAAATTATACCATGATGTTTGAAACAAAGTTTGTACATTTTCTTTTCATACAAAAGAAACTTCAATTTACTTGCAGATTACGTTATATTAAAACTTTTTGTTTTACTTGACGAACTTGCCGTTCACTTGGTTTTAATTAAGCAAATGTAATTATTCTACATTATCTCAGTCAGTGATTGGAGTGCTTGTCAGGAGCCTGTCATCTTTATAGTCATTGTATGTTTTAAAGTTTTACCTTTATCTTAATTTTGAAAAGGTATGTAGTTTCAATTTGTCGACTCGTTTGAAAATATGTTCTCATGGCTACTCGGCACTTCCTATTACTGGCTACGAGATATTTATATAAGCTAAGAAATAACGATGACTTGCATGTGAATAGTTCGACTTTATTGAATCCGTATGCGTGTGACCTTCAAGTTAACCCCCTAGCTTGCAAAGGCTTACAAATGAATTGTGCGTGTTCAGATATTAAAATGAATAGGATTTTAACATTGAAAGTGAAACAAAGCTGATCATTTGATAGACTGATTCGATCCATAAAAACTTATTCATGTACAGGTAAAAACGATTATTGACATATATTTCTAACCTAAAATATAAAATTAAACAATCCTAGAAATGCAATTGCACGAGTTCGCTATATTTTTATATCTATATTTATGTTTATATAGCTTTCATGCCGTCGCCAGTCTTTGGAGTTCAACTCCAGAATTATTTAGATGGAGTTCAGACAAAAATACACATGAAACGATGATACATATTATCGACCCCATGCCTTGTAAACCGTCTATTTTGACTTTTTTTTTTAATTTGTGTATAAGTTTTATTATGTAATAAATTAAGTATGAGAATTTTAGTCAAATCGGTTAACATAAATTGACAGCCAATGCCCCTTTAAATTCACTCAGATCGATTATGTAAAATGTTTGATGACTGATTATGTCTGGCAGTAATACCTTAGCCGGGTCGTTAGTTTGGAGAAACTTGGTGTATAAACACCCGCAACATAAAAAAGTGGCTGTGCCAATTTGTTTTTTGTTTTGCAATAGGTGAAAATGCAGCTATCAGATAGATGTGAATTAAAAAAAGCAGTCCTTAAAAAGGTTTTTGTCTCGCCTGCGATGAAAGTCGAGGAAGGTGAGACATTGGTATCAACTGTTGAATGTAACAGTCCGACCATGGTGTTTTTTATTTCCGCAAAAATCATTTGACTGTCAATTCACAGAAATATCAATGTGCATATATCTTTTGTGATAAATTTTTAATGAACAAAGAGGAGTGTTTCTGCCAACGTTGAACACCTACAAACAGTTTCGCGATTTTATTATTTGAAACTACGAGACATTTTTTAACACATTTTTTTTCCGTTTCGTCCTGTAGAGACTACTTAACATTTGTGAATATATACTAGTACTGATTGAGAATATTGAATTATTGTAAGAATATACTTGGTTTGGTGTTTTTTTTGTCATAATGAGCTATTGTTATAAAAACCAATATTTCCTTTATTCGAGATATGTCTCAATAGCAATAAATATTAACTTACCTTTTCGGTATATTTTCAATCTTAAATGATATGGTTGAGTATATCAGGTAAGTATTTGATAACTTCCCGGTGTTTAATAGATATTTAAATTCGATTGAACAATTATTTTTTTAATTACATGTCAATCATATGAAAGTTTCAAATTTCATTTTGTAATCTGCAACTCACGCTTTTTATTTTAAAACTTGGTGATTTCTTGTATAACTCAAAATATTTAAACAAATTCTGTGTTTGAAAATCAATTTTATCAATTCATTTAAGGAGAGATAACTCTTTTCGTAAAAAAATATATACTGGACTGATAGGGAAATTTTTGATATTTACTTGTAACAAGAAAAAAAGTTCCGTGAAACCATTTTTTCTTTTTCTTTTCTTAAAACATTGTATAAAACCTTATGGCTACTCAGCATTAGCATAAATGATATAATTTAATGTTCTATCATCTTCATAAATAGTTAGCTTTAGACCGAATGAGAGTTATAAGGACCTAGACCAATTCTGCATAGTAGCAAGGTCAGTATGGTGGAACTTTTGCCTTTCTTAGTGTAGAAATACACAGCAACTCAAACATATTCGTGGCTGTTTCAAATTTTGTGAAACAGGGGGAAATGTAGTCATCGGGTATAAATAAAGGCAATATTATATAGAAGTATACCGATGTATAATTGTCATAAATCGATTAGGCGAAACGAAAGCCTAGTCACAAAACAAAACAGAGGGATATACATCAACTATAAGAGAAAATGACGGATTAATAAAAACAATGAACTGCTACAAAATAACACACCAACATAAATAAAAACGGAATAAATGATAACAACTATATAAGGTAGACATAAGAAAAAGTCATGCATATGTTTGACAATTCTTAACACAAACTGATTCCAATTTATCATATTGAGACGACTTAATATTTTTATATGTAAAAATACTGATTGAGTATACTGACTTTTTGGCAGAATATACTTGGTCCTTTTTTTATTTTATTTAAATAAGCTATATTAAAACCAATATTTACTTTATTTTGAGATGTCATGTCTCAATAGAAATAAATACGGACTTTCCTTTTCGTTATATTTCCAATTTTGAATGATTTGGTTGAGTATATCAGGTAAGTATCTGACAACTTCCGCGTGCTTCAAAGATATCTAAATTTGATTGAACAATTATTCTTTTTTTCAATTTGGAAATGTAAATAATATGTCAATCTTTTAACTTGATTTATTTAAAGATTTCAAATTGATCTTGGCAATCTGCATCACATGCATGCTTCAATGAGCTTGTTATTCATATTGAACATACCAACAACTTATTGCAATAAAATTATTAAGATATGTTGATAATTAGAAGACATACAGAAGTGCCGATAGATTACAAAAATAGTAATGAAATTTTTTTTGAAGAAACTATTTCTAAATTCAACGTTTAGAGTGATCATTATCTTATAATATTTATACCAAAATTCATATAAACCATTTGACAGTAAAAAAAATTGGACAAACACACACGACAGATGAAATCCAAACCATAGGATTCAATGGATCTTCATGGCTATTGCCATTTATAAACATTTAAATGTGTAACTAAAGTATAGTTCAACGAATATCACCATTAGCGTTAGTTCCACTTATAATTTATTAAAATAAAGACAGAGTTATGTATTGATGTGCATTTTAAATGTTAAAAGAATAAATCTTGTGTGTTGAATTTTATTTCATATAGGTGGAAAGGTTATCTGTCTTCTTATGATCATTGATAGGAGATTTAAAAAAAAACAATACAAGAACTAAACGGGATAACATTTATATTTGTTATTCTCATAGGATTTTGTCTAATGCTTAGTCCTTTTCTGTGTGTGTTACATTTTAATGTTGTGTCGTTGTTCTCCTCTTATATTTATGGCGTTTCCCTCAGTTTTAGTTTGTTACCCCGATTTTGTTTTTTGTCCATGGATTTATGAGTTTTAAACAGCGGTATACTACTGTTGCCTTTATTTAAAACCACTTATGAATAACCTTAAACAATATCCCTTATCATGTGGAAAATAATCTTCTTTTATTCAAAATTAAATTGCTATGTTGCATTGTTATACGAAGTGTCTCGGTATTTTGTGCATCCAACATGCATGTATTTATTTTTGATGTTTCTGTTATGAGTTTCGGTTGGATAATGTGTTGAATCTTATAGTTTATAGTCCAAAACATTATCAAATAGCCTTTCAATACCATCATTGTCCTGAAAGTTGTTCACGAATTGTTTCGAGATCATATTATCGCGTTTTATGCTCATGATAAATTCAGATTAAATATTCTACGCTTTACACCATGGATTCATACGTTGTTTCTGTGTCAAAACTAAATAATGAATTTTTTACCGAGTTATATATTGTGCTTTACCATTTACGTCGTCTGGTCATCTTAGTACCGAACGTTACCTATTCCAAAATATGACTGTTTTGCTAAGTGTGAATTCGCATTGCTATAAGACATGTCGCGGTATTTATTTAACCAACATTCATGTTTTTAGCTATAATGTTTTATTTTTCTTATCCCAGGAATAGATTTCCTTAAGGTTTATGACCCCTTCTGTAGCCATTTTTTTTATGAATTTTTCAAACTTCAATTGTATCAAAACTACAGATATAATGAATAATAGAGGTAGGCCATTTTATAGTACATATACCAAGGGGAAACTTGATGGAAAGCATAAGTAATTTCTGTTTCATTGCATTTACTAGAACAAGAGTACTTTGTGGCAAATAAACCAAGATTTTTATAGAAAATCCACAGCCTTTAAAGGGAAACTTCGCAAAAAAATCAAAAATTGATATTATGTTCATTCTGTATAAAAATGCTCAAATTCATAGATATTAAAGTTTTATTCCGCTAGATAAGCGATCACCATCGATTTTAAATTTAGAGTATCAATTCTCTGCGATCCGCCATTTTGTCTTCTTTCCCGATTAATAAAAACGATATGTCTATAAACCACAAAGAAACAAAACTACAGTAACCGATGTAGTCGTAATTGCGTGTCGATATCTTGTCAATCGTACGGTTGTTTTATCCGACTAACTAACTTGATACGAAAAATATTCTTACTTTTTTTAAATTACCATGGTCTGTTGTTTTTAAACTGTTGATATTGGAATTAGGTGAAAAGTCAAAGTTGAAATCATAAATAAGTGTTCCGTGAAAATTGTTTTCGAAAATTTAATTTGTTCATAATTCTTTAAAGTAATAAACAAATATATTTTGATCTTCCCTCATCTGATCACCAGCATGGCTAAAGGTATTACTTCCAAAGGTATTGTGAGGGGTGTGAGGTGACATGTCCAGGTATTCAAGCGATTTCCTGTCGGGCTTGCAAGTTCATGCATCGTTTCACTTCTGCAGGTATTGATCAGTGTACACGGCTGATAACTTATAACGGTGTCTTCCTCCTATTCCCACTTTTTAAAAATACTATTCCTTCTATTCCCACTTGCAAATAACAATAGATGTTTTGATAAATAATTTGTTTTTATAACAATCAAGGTTAATTAGAATTTCACCTAAGATTTAATTTTAATATGTTTCTTTTTTCATCAAATAAATACTTAAAAATAGAGAAAAATCAGGTAAAAAGATTGGAGTCAGATTTATTTTTAATAATTTTTGAATTTGTAACTTTAAAAAATTGTCTGCTTTACTAATTAATCATCATATAAATAATATTATAACCAAGTATAATCTTATATATATATAAATCTTTATTCTCACAAACCAAATAACAGAAAGGTATAGAGATAATTTTACATATTTCAATACAATTACATAAATATATAATGTACGAAAGTAGATAGAGGCATTCACAATTGTTCACCCAGAAAAGTTCAATTTGTTATTGATCTCCTTAATAATAAAATTGAGAATGGAAATGGGGAATGTGTCAAAGAGACAACAACCCGACCAAATAAAAAACAATAAAATTGAGAAGTTTACAAAGTTCGTTCAGTTCTGTACATTTTGGGGAATTTATTAAGTCATAAAACTTCAATGTGTTTGTTCTATTTCTATTGTAAAATGCAATACATTGTTTTCTACAATTATCGAAAGCTGAGCAATAAAAAATGTAATGGTATTCATCACCAATGGCATCTGAATAACACAATACACATTTTCTGTTTTCTCTTTCTATGTTTTGCCTTTCTATTGGAGATTTCATGTTCAAAGTTCCAAATTTAAGAAATAAGGATATCTGCCGGTCATCCAAAATAAATATTTCTCAAACTCCAAAGTAACTTTAAATTAACGATAATTTAATGCTTTTGGTGATTCCTGTTGGCTTAAGATGTGGAATAAAAGTATACTTTAAAATATAATTACTTGGACCAATAATGAAAGATATAAAATAATGGGTGAAAACTGTTAACTTTATTTCATTATTTATTTTGTTTAAAAAAAAACAGAATTCATACAGATGCAAAAATAACTTATTACCTGTTCTAATAAAAAAAAACACTGGTCAATTAACAGTTGATTAAAAAATGTTTGTACAGTATAATCCTTTGGAATAGAGGGAATGAGGGAATGAACCCTTATAACTTTTGAACTATCAGATGAATAATATACAACTCTGTCTTACTTGTCATTACTAAACTCATACGCTTGTTTATAAATAACATTTCTGGTGTAAAGAATATTATTCATAAACATATGTATATAATACCCAAAAAATAAGATTTGATGAAATTAAAATCTATTTAAATATTTTTTCCAAGGGTGAATTTGGGAAAATGTAATATATAGTCATTGTCAATAGTGAAGGACAGATTGGAACAGACCAGAAATATTGATTTAAAAAAATGTACGCACTTGCCGACGATTCGTTTATACGACTGGATAGAAAGTTACGGAACTATAGCGCAATTTAAAATATATACATGTATACATTGAACATAAGAAAAAAAACATATATTTTGAATAAATAGGGGTAAAAGTGTTGTAAATAGACTAGTCCACGTATGCCAACAGTATGTAATCATCGAATGTCGATAGACTATTGTATACCAGAAGAAGAAGAGAACCAATTTGATTTAAATACAGGTCGATGTATAACTTTTGCTTTGGTTCATTGAAGCTGTGGACCTAGTAAAATAACAGATTTATATTTCAATAAGATTGTTCTCGAACAAAGGAAGTAATTCGTCATCACAATTGTTATATATGCCACTGGACGAACACTAATTATCCCCAGGGAATGTGAATATTTTGCTGGGAAACTTTTGAGTATCAAAGTTTCAAATTAATTTCGGGATTTATTTTCTTTCTTGGTATTCAATAACAGAAAAAAGAATAAATTACTTGTTCGCTAAATAGGGGTATTCTTGTCAGATAAAAGACTTTTAGTTATATTTAAGAAATAGGGAAATATGACATTAAATTGGTTCTGTCTTTTTTTAAACATCGTTAAAAAGATGTGTGTCTAAGGTGAACGCCACAAGAACCCTGTAATACTAGTACGAGAGTATAGCATGTCAACATTCCTTCTCAATAATATGGTTGTATTGGAAATCTTTTCATACAGATTGACAACTCATTGTCCGATATGCATGTAATATTTGCCACATGACGCACATAGTTCTTTCTACCATCATCATCTTATTCTGTGATATTGCTGTAAACATCGATGGTTCACACCCAAACAAAATGGGAGTAATGGACCTTCAGAGCTTCTCCGTGTTATACACTTGTGAAATATATAGACGAAATTTCTGTATTGAAATGAATCTACATCTCACAAACAGGATTTTCAAATAACGATTGTGAGTAATCACCTTACAAACCAATATAAACGTATGGCAAGATATAACCATGAAGGAATTTAGTTTTTGTCAGACGCAAGAACTCATCATTATATATATCATAAACGTATACGTATATATATGCATACAGTTTCAAATATTAAGAACAAGCGGTCGATGTCGATAGTCTGTTTTCTAACTGTTCAGAGTTAGACATGTCACTTGTTCATTCTTGGAAGCCTTCATATTCCCCGTCTAACGATTGGAACTCTTTCTGATTGTGTTGACTATAAATGCTTGTATGGTAATTCTGTCGTTTATCTGTACAAGCGGTTGCATTTCCTCTCCTTTCCCAACAAACAAACGAACGAAACGCCACTAGTCTGATTTCTCTGGAGCTCATCCTCAATGGCTCTTATACGTCAGGAAACTTACATGTATACTAATAATGATTGTTTCAAGAACAACGATGTATGGACGAACTATTATAAATTCGTCAATATCAGTTATGCATGACTAAAATATAACTTTTATTACAACTACTGTATTACTTATTTGGATTAATGACGGCTATCATGTTCAACATTGCACAAATATTATCATAGAATTTAAAAAAAAAATCCTCAAAATTCCTCAAAAGAAATAATGCCTTAGCTTAGATAATTGATATTCTTTTCACAAAAAGTTCGTATAAATGATTGTCAAATGAATTTAATTATGTAAGAATAAAATGTTAAAAAGAAACTAAAAAAAAAAATGCATGTTGTATGTTGTATTTTTTTGTCAATTAAAAACTTTAAAACTGCAATTATAGTTTTATTAGCATTTAAACACAGCAAGATTCGAATACAAGTTAAGAAATTCCGGTAAAGTCAATGATATCAAACAGATGTACAATGGTATATCAAATTGGGTAATATTGCATTTAGTTTTTATAAAAGATTAAAACTACTATTTTTTGCTTCATATTTGAATCTTTACGCCAATTGCCGCTAAGAAAGTAATCAAAAATTGTTTCCTTTTATTTTTATACACTTTCGGAATTACGAATCTGAATTTTATTTTCAATTAATTTACACAATTTAATTATTGTATCTTTATTCTCATCGTGTATTAAATCTTAGTGTATTAACATCGTGACAGCATACTCTGTCTAATCCTTTCTGTTTATCCTTTCCAAATAACAACATGTATACCTGTGTACGCTTGAACTCACACCTGCTGCTAAATAGCTACAAGGTAAACGAATTGACCTCAAGCCGAGAAATATACAGTGACCTTTACAAAATAATATACACACTCTGCTCACACATTAGTTGCATTGAAATGATTATCAAAACAATAACGGTAAATAGAACTGAAATATTTTCAGTTCAATATCAGTAAAAATGTTCAATAAATATTTTATGAAAAAAATCTCAACAATAATTAATTAAATTTATTCAAAAACATTTACTAGAGATAATTTTATAGGAGTTTAATTCAATCAATACAAAACGGTATATGCATATTCATTTTCGTTCATTCTTATATTGTGGTTAATAACTTCGACCATTCGTCAGCTGTGCGCTTTTAATTACGTATATTGTCGATAAGCTATAAGAGTTAAACAGATTTTATTTTTTCCCAGAATTCAATAAATCGGGCTAATACGTCACGACCCACTCGAGAATTCAACCAAAAAAGTTACAAATACTTGATTTTCTCCGTTATTAGAAGGAATATAAATTTAAAACTTTGCAAATGTGTTTTTTATGTTAAGATGAACATAATTAGATGATAAGTAAAAAATCGCGGAATTTCCCTTTAATACAGAGATTTTCGTTTTAAAATTTGAAACATAGATTACTCACTGGCTTTTCTATGATGTGCTAGTGTTCATTTTCTACAAAATGTTCTAACCAACCTGTAAATTCCAAAATACCTCGTGCTGAGTCACTTAAGTCGAGAGCACCCTAAAAGGTGTACTTGATTTGGTCCATATTTTTAGTTGTTTTAACAAATAACTACATTAATAAACTTGTTTTAAGGAAATCAATGCTAGCACTGCAAGCACTTATCCTATATCTATCAGTCATCAAATTGCCAAATATGAGAGTACACGGATAAAGGCTGTGGGTTTTCTATAAAATTTCCATATGTTTAACATTGAATCAACAGAAGGGTACATAATCCTTAAGGTTTATGTACCCTTCTGCAGCCATTTTTGTACGAATTTTTCAAACCTCAATTGTATCAAAACTAAAGATATAATAAATAATAGAGATAGGCCATTTAGTTCATGTTCCAAGGGGAAACTTGATGCAAAGCATTATTTTTTACTGTTTCATTGCATTTGATAGAAAAAGAGGACTTTGTGGCAAATAAATCAAGATTTTTATAGAAAATCCACAGCCTTTAATATAGAGATTTTTGTTATAAAATTTGAAACATAAATTACTCACTTGATTTTCTATGATGTGCTAGTTTTTATTTTTTACAAAAAGTTCTAAGTAACCTGTAAATTCCAAAACACCTCGTGCTGAGTCACTAAAGTCGAGCGCACCCTAAAAGGTGTACTTTATTTTGGCCATATTTATACTTGTCTTAACCAATAACTACATTTATAAACTTGTTTTAAGGAAATCAATGCTAGCACTGCATGCAATAATCCTATATCTATCAGTCATCAAATTGCCAAATATGAGAGTACAAGGATAAAGGCTGTGGATTTTCTATAAAAATCTGGATTTATTTGCCACAAAGTCCTCTTTTTCTATTAAATGCAATGGAACAGTAAAAAATAATGCTTTGCATCAAGTTTCCCCTTGGAATATGTACAAAATGGCCTATCTCTATTATTCATTATATCTGTAGTTTAGATACAACTGAAGTTTGAAAAGTTGGTACAAAAATGGCTACAGAAGGGTGCATAAACCTTAACATTGAATCAACACAAGGGTACATAATCCTTAACCGTATTTGGCAAAACTTTTTAGATTTTCGGGTCCTTAATGCTCTTCAACTTTGTACTTGTTTGGCCTTATAACAATTTTGATCTGAGCGTCCCTGATGAGTCTTATGTAGACGAAACGCGCATCTGGCGTAATAAATTAAAATCTTGGTACCTTTGATAACTATTATAATTATGTGTAATTCTGATCAGATATTGTTGTATGTCTTATCGGTTGTAGTTGTAACTCTTTCTTTTTTTTAATTTTCTATTCGTATGTGAAGTAAAGATATTTTATTACCCAGTTCATTTATATTATTTTAGTTTAAATCACCTATATGTACAGAATTTATTTTTATTACAGTTTGATTTAGAAGAAATACCTTCATAGTTAGATAATACAATTTATTACACAATTATTTTCTTGTAATTATTATAAAATACCTAAAATAGCATATTTAAAATCTAGTGTTGTCGACGGTTAACCGGTCGAACGAACAAATACCGAATACCAAAAACGCTAACCGGTTAACCGGACTTTTAAGCAATTTTGATAGATTTGATATAAATTTGTATTGAAATCATTAAATAGTTAGGTTTTATTTAAAAATTGTCGTCGTGGTAATTAATTAGACAAATCAATTGTCCAGTATATTGATTGCTATTGTTAATCCTAGAAACATAAAATTAATTATAACTTGTCTTTCAGCTCGGGGCAGGATCTTAAAGAAACATAATTAGTATACATGTTTTTTTAACAGTAACTCTAAATCAGTAATGCGACTAATTACATCTAATGTGCAACCTCCGTCGTGCAAGGCTTAGTCTTACTTTAAACGAAATGCTAACTCAAAAATTGTGAAATGCAAACCAATGTGAATGTACTCAATGTATCCGTGATAGTACGAATAACATGCAAACAAAGTAAAGAGATAGGCCGTATGGTGACCTATAGTTGTTAATTTCTGTGTCATGTTGATCTCTTGTTGAGAATTGTCTCATTGGCAATCATACCACATTTTCTTTTTTTATAATTAATCATTCAAACTGAAACACTCCACATCATTTTCGGAGACAACAAGTGAAAAGGAAAGAATGATCAGTTTCAGACATATTCAATTCTAAGAGATCAAGAAGTCTTTTTTTTATTTTTCAGTCTGAAGTTGGTACAAACGCTTTTGTTGATACGGTGTAGTTGGTTATTTAAAGTCAAACTTCGCCAGAAATCCTCACAGACAAGCCTTATAATGCCAAAGGACAAACTTCAATTATAAAAGCGTAAATTTATGACTTGGATGAAAGGTTTACAAATTGACTATCATACCACATCTTATATCTAAGTGTAGGGTACTACAAGCACCAAATTAAACTACCGGTTAACCTGTTAATCTGTCGAACGATTATCCGAGTTTCCGGTTAGGCAAAAGTGTACGGTTTAACAACACTATTACAAACCTAATCTCGACTTATAGCCATTTTTTAAATTTACCTGTGATATCAGTTTTTGTGGCGTTGATACATTCGTGTGACGCAAATTTTATTATGCTGTTTTTGTGTACTGTTCTAAATTATTTTAGGTATTCGTTGTTATTCTGTGGCTTACATATCGAAATGAACTATTATATTATCTTTTTTATTTATTTCGCTGTCCTGAGTGTTCTTGCATTTATTTTTACTTTACTACTGACATGAAATGTTGACTTTTTAGCGTTATATGTAGCATTGCCATAACGCGCACGGTTTGGCTAGCCACCATGTTTTCTTAAAATGCCATGTACCAAGTCATATTCATGGGTACTGATCAAATAATTTATACAAAAATTAGTTTGAAACGTTTTATATGTATAAGAAAAATAATCTGCTTCAATATTTCAAATTATCTTGTGACATACAATTCTATTCACTTAAAGTATATGATTGCACATGAATAAGTATAGGGTATACACTAAAAAAAAAAAATTCTGTCAATTAAAGGTCGTCAACAATTTGAAATTCAAATTAAAGTTACATTGATACAATGATTTTTTTATTTGCTTATTTTTCAAGTCCATGGTAACATACACATATGGAATTTATATGCCATATTATAAGTGTTCTGCACCAAAACTGCATCAAAAGTTTATAACAAATGTATTTACATTTCTGCTATCAAAGTATGAAGACATGATCACGACCAAAGTTTTAGAAAGCGTATCACATAAAAACCTGTAATGGGAAACATAGGTATTTGACTTTCTAGTCTTAATCAATTTTTCAATTCGAATTAAAATATTGTGCCGTGAAGATGATAGAGATCTGAAATAAGAACAACTTGATAAGATTATTTCAAAAGAATAAAAACATTGTGATCTGGTTAACTATTTATATTTTGTATTTGGCACAACTTTTTGGAATTTTGGGTCCTCAATGCTCTTCAACTTTGTATTTGTTTGGCTTTTTAACTATTTTGATCTGAGCGTCACTGATGAGTCTTATGTAGACGAAACGCGCGTCTGGCGTATAAAATTATAATCCTGGTACTTTTGATAACTATTTACACCACTGGGTCGATGCCACTGCTGGTGGACGTTTCGTCCCCGAGGGTATCACCAGCCCAGTAGTCAGCACTTCGGTGTTGACATGAATATCAATTATATGGTCATTTTTATAAATTTTCTGTTTACAAAACTTTGAATTATTCGAAAAACTAAGGATTTTCTTACCCCAGGAGTAGATTACCTTAGCCGTATTTGGCACAACTTTTTGGAATTTTGGGTCCTCAATGCTCTTCAACTTTGTATTTGTTTGGCTTTTTAACTATTTTGATCTGAGCGTCACTGATGAGTCTTATGTAGACGAAACGCGCGTCTGGCGTATAAAATTATAATCCTGGTACTTTTGATAACTATATAGTAAAGATTAAATGATAAACATGTAGTTATTGTAGACAAACTTTTGGACAATACAGCTAGTGTCTGGATGTAGCGAAAAGAAATACTTTAATCTATGTCACGACACAATTTCATTTACTGGTGTATGTCAACTATGCATTGGTAACATTTAAATATATACTGGATAAATCAATAAAAATAATTTTGATATTCCAATTAACCTTCGATATATGCCCACAGTTGATTATTGTTTTTGGAGAAAACTAGTCACACAGATGTACCATACTTTTACATAACATTAACCTAGTATTTTGTAACTGCTGATATTACAGCATATCATGCATGTTTATATTAATACTTTAAGTGATGTTTTAAACACAACTGTGTATAACTTATTTTATCAATACCCACGATAGATTAACTTCAGGTTAGATTATCCTAGTATATAATACCATGATGTTTGAAAAAAAGTTGGTACATTTTCTTTTCATACAAAAGAAACTTCAATTTACTTGCAGATTACGTTATATTAAAACTTTTTATTTTACTTGACGAACTTGCCGTTCACTTGGTTTTAATCGAGAAAATGTAATTATTCTATATTCTCTGAGTCAGGGATTGAAGTGCTTGTCGGGAGCCTGTAATCTTTATAGTCACTTTATGTTTTAATGTTTTATCTTTATCTTGATTTAGTACAGGAATATAGTTTCAATTTTTCGATTCGTTTGAATATATGTTTTCATGGCTACTCGGCACTTCATATAAGTTATATCATTTAAACGGACACTAGCAACGAGATATATTAAAACTTTAAAATACATATTTTCCCATTATCAATTAACGTGAAAAAGTGAAATAATAATTCGCTTTTAGAAGCAAATTTGGTTCAATTTTGTCATAGTAAGCTAAGAAATAACGATGACTTGCAAGTGAATAATTCAACTTAATTGAATCCGTATTCGTGTGACCTTCAAGTTAACCCCTTAGCTAGAGAAGGTTTACAAATGAATTGTGCGTGTTCAGATATTAAAACATAAAGCAGTTCAACATTGAAAGTGAAACAAAAGCAGATCATTTGATTGACTGATTCGATCCATAAAAAATCATACTTGTACTTTTAAAAACGATGATTGACATATATTTATAACCTATAATATGAAATTAAACAGTCTTAAAAATTCAATTGCACGAGTTCGCTATCTTCTTATATCTATATCTATGTCTATATCGCTTTCATGCCGTCGCCAGTCTTCGGAGTTCAACTCGAGAATTATTTAGATGGAGTCCAGACGAAATTACACATGAAAAGATGACACATATTATCGAGTCCATGCCTTGAAAATTGTCTGTATTGGCTTTTTTTTATTTGTGAATAAGTTTTATTATGTTATAAATTAAATATGAGAATTTTGGTCAAATCGGTGAACATAAATTGACAGCCAATGCCCCTTAAAATCCACTCAGATCGATTATGTTAGCGGTATTGTGGCTGATTCTGTATGGCAGTAAGACCTATTAGGCTGTGGTTATTTTGGAGTTATTTGGTATAAAATCACACCGCAACATGAAAAAAGTGGCCGTGCCAATTATTTTGGAAAAGTTAAAAATACAGCTATCATGTAGATAGAAGATAAGAAAAAAAGCAGTCCTTAGACAGGTTTTTGTCTCGCCTGCGATGAAAGTCGAGAAAGGCGAGACATTGGTGTCAACTGTTTAATGTAACAGTCCCACCATGGTGTTTTTATTTCTGCAAAAATCTTGTGACTGTCAATTCACAGATATAGCAATGTGCATATATCTTTTGTGATAAGTTTTTAATGAACAAGGAAGAGTGTTTCTTCCAACGTTGAACACCTACAAACAGTTTCGCCATTTAATTATTTGAAACTACGAGACAATTATTCACACAAATTTATAACGTTTCGTCATATAGAGACAACTTTTTGTAAATATATACTGGTACTGATTGAGTACATTGAATTATTGTCAGAATATACTTGGTTTTTTTTTTGTCTAAATAAGCTATTGTTATAAAAACCAATATTTCCTTTATTCGAGATATCTCTCAATAGCATTAAATATTAACTTACCTTTTCGGTATATTTTCAATCTTGAATGATATGGTTGAGTATAGCAGGTAAGTATTTGATAACTTTCCAGTGCTTAACAGATATTTAAATTCGACTGAACAATTATTTTTTCAATATCATGTCAATCTTTAAACGCAATTCATATGAAAGTTTCAAATTTTATTTTGTTAATCTTCAACTCAAGCTTTTTATTCTAATGGGCACGTTTTTTTTTTCTTATTAAACACTGAAAAACAACTTGTTTCCACTTCGGGGGAGGGGTCGAGATTTCAACAAATTAAAAAGAATTGTAAAAATTTACAAGACATACTCAAGTATTCTCTGTAAATAACCCAGGTTTGTTTGAAAAAAAGTAATGAAAGTCTGTTTCAACGAACTATTTCTATATCCAACTTGCAGAGTGATTTCTGTTTTATAGAATATGTACCAAAATTCAATTACACATTATTTGATGGGACAGACGACAGATGAAATTCAAAACCAAAAGAAGCCATGGAACTTCATGGCAATATTGATATTTATAAACATTTAAGTGTGACAGTCCGGTGACTTTCAGCATTAGTGTCAATTGTATTTTTGTGCATAGTAAGGTAGATTCATGTTATACCGCCATCTAGGATTGTTCAATCCCAGTTCAAAATCGGTCTAGCTATTTGCCCAAATCTGCAAATTTGGAGACAGATTTGCAATTTATAGGTTAGACTCTGTATTTATATAAAGAAAACTTGGTGATTTATTGTTTAACTCAAAATATTTAAACAAATATAAAATTCTGTGTTTAAGAATCAATTTTATCAAACCATTTAAGGGGAGATAACTCTTTTAGTAAAATTAAAATGTATGCTGGACTGACAGGGAAATTCTTAATGTTTAAAAACAAGTTCCGTGACACTATTTTTTCATTTTCTTTTTTTATAACATATTATAAAACCTTTCTTCTCAAAATTTATTTCAAAATTCTATCACAGATAGATTTTTTTTATGCACACAAATGTGTTTTTTCATGAACAATCTAACCAAATTTAGGCAATTTTCAAAGACTCATACTTTTTATTATATTTTTGAAAAAAGCATAGTAAAAGCTTCATTTTGGCAAAGTATAAGAAAATTCTATCTCAAGAAATATATACCTATGATCTACCTTAAATTAATGAAAATGAACCTTGCGTGTTAAACTTGATTTCATATGGGTGAAAACGTTATCAGTGATCTTATGATCAAATGCACCAATACCGGAACAATACTACAATAAAAGTGCATGCCAATACTGGTATAAATACTCCAGTATTGTCATAGGTTCATATACGTTTCCTTAATTATACGAAAACTAAAAGAAGAAGTTAAATCATATAAAAATAACCCCTTAACATCACTCCTCTGAAAATATGTATTGGTTAACTATCAAAAAAAAAACTGTTAAAGGAGCATTATAGCTACGAGATATAAAATTAATAAAATAAAAATATTTTCATTTGTTCAATCATTACTTTATAAAGTGAAACTGTGAAATATTAAATCGCTTTTAGCAGCCAATTTGGTTAAATTTTGTCAAAATAAGCTAAGAAACATCGCCGATTAGTTATTCACTTACACGTGAAAGATTTGACCTCGTTTAATTCGTATTCAAGTTACCTTCCATTTAACCCCTTAGTTAGAGATGGATTAAGAATTAATTATTCGTGTTCAGTTATTAAAAGGACAAGAATGTCAACAAATTGAAAATGAGACAGGGGTAATCCATTTGATTAACTGATTCGATCCACAAAAACTCATTCTAATACCAGTAAAACGATGATGAATGATTATTCGAAACCAATATGATAAAATCAGAGACACATATTGTATTATATGTCTCTGATAAAATCAAACAAACCTAAACAAATCCATTTCCACTAGTTTGCTAGTATCGATTCATATCTATATTTATGTTTATATCGGGTTATTCAACCGCCGGCAGTCTTTGGATGTCCCCTATATAGTTAATCAGATGTCGTCTACTAAAACCTACACACGAAACTCCATACACATATTATCAAGCCCATGCATTTTAAATTGTTTATTTTAAACTTTTTAAAATTTGGATATACGTTTTTGTATGTTTTAAATCAAAAATAAGAAAAAAGCATAATGACAAATGACAAAAAACTTATCTCCGAGAAAAATTCTAAACGGAAAGACCCTAATAAAAAGGTATGTTGAAAATTTACATGCAGAAAGCTGATATATGTACAATTCAGGATATACCTGGTTTTTATAAAGTTAAACTTAAGCTAAAATATTTAAATTAGAAAGCTGTGAAAATTTCAAAATTTGGTTGAACAGATCTATACTAGGGATATTTTATAATCAGTGGTGGTCTGACACCTTCTAATTGAAATAAAATTCCGGAAATGTATCCGGTATTGTTTCCAAAACTATATTTTTTTAGGACTTCCGAATTCAAGATGGCGGTAGGTTGCGTGTTTTTATGAAAAATACTTTTGTTTTCACATATTTCTTTATTTTTAAAAGAAAACTGGTTTCGCTATCAACCAAAAAATAAAGAAAATTCCTTTACTATCACCCGTATGATAAGATAAATATCCTGCATCAGGTTTGTCAATAATTAAACAAGTGTGAAGTACACGTTCAGCTACTTTTTTTATGCAGTATCAGTGTATCACGAACCTGTGAGTCTGCTAGACACGTCCTGATTACACAAGATGAGTCCTATCGTCCTCCAGATTATCCTGTAGATGTCATTTTTTTCTGAAAATTTAAGAATATATAATATAAGGTTCATCGTAACAAATGGACAAAAATGGTTGTATTTACCTCAAAAACTACTCTGAGTATAGACAGTCAAAATAATTATGAGGTCTTGAAAGGTTATTTTATGTTTTGTTGGAAGTGGATGTAAGGCGTCAAAGAAAAAAAAAGAAAATAGCCTTTCAAGACATCATAAATATTTGGACTTGCAACTTTTCCCAAAACTCAGTAAAATTTGACAGACCCGAAATTTGAATGTGAATAAAATCTTTCCGAAAATTCAGTTCCATCAAATTTTACTGAGTTTAATATTTTATATTCTCCGGAAGTGATGTTTCTTTGTAATTCTGGGAAACCATTTTGAAAACAAGAAAATATATATGCCCACCTCAAATGGAATAGTATCTTATTTTATCATTTCTTTTGGATATTTCTGGAATTATTTTGCATCAAGAAGCACAAAAAGGTTGGACATTGTAACTACATCGTAGGAAGGCGTCCCAGAAAAAAATAAAAATAGCCGGCGTGCCAGATGTCATTTTTTCAACTAAATTAGAATTTGCAGCTAAATGATAGCATCAAAGGCATAAACCTTGCTACTTAAAAGATTTTACTAATGAAAAGATATTATTTAAGGGGTCATCCATAATTGTCAACCATTTTCCAAAGTGTACAAAACGTACACTTGGGGGGAGGGGGTTAAAAAATCAACATTTTTACAGTACGCTTTTTTTTAAATTTCCGGAATTTATATCGTTTCCGTAGGGAAAGTCGATTTATAAAATCGAGAATTGGCTTGGGTGTGGTTCTCTTCTTATTTCTTCTTTATTATTTTTTACTTGATGATAATGATTTCTATATCATAATGCTACTCAATCGGGATTGAACGATTAAAAGATCAAATCATATGAAAACTAAATCTTTCAAAAATGTGAACTAGTAAAATTATTTAAACAAAAAGTTTGCAAGCATTTCTCAGTACCCCGATTGTCAATTTCACCTGCTTTATTGTTGATCTATATCGTTTTACTCTGTTTAATAAACAAAATTGATGGAAACACTAAATTCTTTGAATGTTTTGATTTTGACAAGACGCCATTTTATGAAAAGATTTTAAACTGGTCCTTCGATTAATTTCCTTGTAATGAGCGCATTCCAAAATTATAGTAAACCAGTAAACCGGAAGTAAACTTATTTTTCTTACCATTCCCACTGTGTGATAGGGGAAACACTAATCTTTGTACTCTTTATTCTGACAAAACACAAGCATCACAGATAGATGTCATCAAATAAAACAGTCAGATATGTTTTAGTTTTTTTTTCAATGCAAATTTCTATATTAAACTAAGATATAATTGACAGGATCTTCTATTTTATTAAGAATGACGGATTCTTCTCTTGAAATCGGAAAATGGTTGATGTACACTTTTTGAGGGAGGGTGGGGGGTCTGAAAAAGTGTACGTTTTGTACACTTTGGAAAATGGTTGACAATTATGGATGACCCCTAAACCTTATGTAGTTAAAATTTTGGTAAAACTACAAAATCACAATTTGTGATAAAACTTCGAATTTGCTACTCAAGTCAAATAAGTGATTTAAAAATCACTTATTTCAATAAGTCCCCTGATTCCAAAAAGGGAGAATAGTTCCATTCTTGCTAGAGTGCCGTCAATTGAGGATCTGCAAATCTGTGATGACAAAGGCATTTCCTCGCTAGATCATTTTGCAGTTCTTTGTACAGTCAGGGGACTTACTCAAATAAGTGATTTTTAAATCACTTATTTGAGTAACAAAATTGAAGTTTTGTCACAAATTGTGATTTTGTAGTTTTACCAAAATTGTAAACACATAGGTTTTAATAATATCTTTTCATTAATAAGATTGGCAAAAATGAACTTTTTGCTTCTTTCATGTAGCAAGGTTTATGCCTTTGATGCTATCATTTATCTGCAAATTCTATTTTAGTTGAAAATATGCTATAATAATGGCTTTACATAATAGACTCATACTTTCTTAACAGATTTTTCCCAGCAGTGGGAGTATTTTTCCTGTAAAGTTCAAGGTTTCATCTTTTAGATTATGTAATAAAATTCTACTGTTCGCGATTAAAAATTTCACTGTTCGGGGGTGTTGAAATTAGTGGGGGTTATTAAAATAATGATACTTAAATAAGTGATTTTTGGGGAGGAAATAGAGGTATGATACTTAAACAAGTGATTTTTATGTCATTATCCTAGATTCAGTACAAGGTCATCACCTGAAATGACTTGGTCATCCTAGACAACACAGATGTTGGTTCTGATAAATTTAGAAACATAATTAGTCCCTGGATCATTAGTATTCTATATTTAAAGCTATAATAAAATTCAATCACTTCTTCTAGTGAATAATTTGTACTACTTAAATAGGTGATTATTAAAGAAAGACAACTCTTACTTCCAATCTGTATGGAAATAATGTTACTTAAATCAGTGATTTAGAAAATCACTCATTTAAGTAAGTCCCTTGACTGTTGTAAACTTAATATAACAAAACCACCAAAGCAAAGAAAGTCCGTGAGTTTTCAGAAGTTCAAAGAAATAAACATTGAAAACATCGAAATGGATATAAACAATTCTCTTCTCCTAAATGAGCAAAATACTTCGGTTGAACAGGTTGTTGCGTCATACGACTCGGTGCTTCAAACTGTCCTCGACAAGCATGCTCTAGAACAATCAAAAGTTATCACTCAACGACCAAACACTGAGTGGTACACTGATGAGTTGCGATTTGATAAGCGTGAACGGCGCAAAGCTGAGCGCCAAATGCGAAAAACAAAACTTGAAGTACATAAACAAATTTACAAAGAACATTGTTCCAGAACAAGCAAACTGCTCTTCAAATGCAAGACAGATTATTACTTAAATAAAATTTCTGAAGTTGGACATGGTCAAAAGAAACTACATAAGCTCACAAACGGTCTAATGGGAAACATAAACATTGTGGTTTTGCCATTGCATCAGAGTGAAATTGAATTATCAAATGTAGATTCAGGAATTTTTTCCTTGGAAAAATTGAAACAATAAAGTCAAAAGACCAACCTTTGTTTACTGAATGAATCGTCTGCATATGAGAATGAAGAACTCAAATACGATTTAAAATTTGAAGGCCAACCACTCACCTACTTTACACCTGCATCTGTACAGGAAGTATGTATAATAATTTGAAAGCTCCAACAAAATCATGCGAATCAGATCCACTTCCGACAAAGATATTAAAACCGTGTTTGAACAGTTTGGCTGCCGTCATCACCAAGATAGTGAACTTGTCACTCGAACAGTGTTGTGTACCACCATCTTTCAAAGAGGCAGTTGTTCAACCACTCTTGAAAAAGGCTGGTCTAGACAAAGAGGTATTGAAAAATTATCGACCCGTCTCGAATCTTCCGTTTGTATCCAAAGTAGTCAAAAAGGTTGTTGAGACCCGCTTTGAAAACCATCATACGACAAACTCTCTTCACGACAATGTACAATGAGCCTACCGTGCGTGTCATTTGACTGAGACAGCATTACTTCGTGTACATCATGACATCACTGTTGCACTTGATAACAACTGTTGTGTCGTTTTACTAATACTAGACCAATCAGCTGCTTTCGATGTTAAAGATCATCCTATTCTGATAAAGTGGATGGAATACTCTTGTGGGATAACCGGTACAGCACTTAGTTTGTTGAAGTCGTATCTCAAGACGCGGACTTAACGAATGGCTATTGGTTCGTTCTTTCAGATGAGATTCGTCTCCTTTTTGGTGTTCCTCAAGAATTGGTCCTGGGACCAAAACTTTATTGCATTTTCTCAAGACCAATTGGCGAAATATGTAAACGTCATAACATGAGTTATCACTATTATGCAGACGACACACAAGTTTATTTCATGTTCAAGCGACTTGAGGCTTGCGTAGCTGATATCAACAAGTGGATGTGCTCGAACATGTTAAAATTAAACAAGGATAATACGGAACTGATAGTATATGCTCCAAAAAACTGAGTGAAGGACCTTTCAAACTTGAATCTCAATTTTGGTGGAAACATTTACTGATCAAAGCCTTTAATATAAATTCACTTTCATGAACAGTTGCACTTATTTAAGTAATTTAATTTAAGTTATTTAAAAAAAAAAAGATGTGGTATTTTTGGCAAATGAATCAATGCTATCCAAAGAGTTCAAAGGAGTAATTTATATTAACAACTATAGGCCACCATGCATACAGTCGTAAACAATGGGAAAACTCATACCATATCATGCATATAGTAAGCTATAAAAAGGCCCTGATATGAAACTTGTGGAACAATTCAAACAAGAAAACTAACGGGTTTATCAGTAACAAAACAATTTACTAAAAACAAATATGAAGGACCTAACTAAATCAATAAAAAAAATATCACAGGTCCTTCACATGGCATAGGCACAGAAAGAAATTAACAGCGCTTTCTGTTTATTTGATTTTTTTTTAGATCTACAGTTTAAGGTAGCAATAGAAAATATCAAAATTTTATATGACAAACACCATGAACACATGAAAAAAGTGATTTTTGAAAATTGCTGAAGAGACAATGGTTTAGTTAAAGACATCAAAGCTGTGATATTTGAAATAATACACGTCTATAACCTATCTGAAATAATACACATCTTCAGTTGCAAATTTCCCTGAGGTGCTATCCAGCACTTTGATTTATTAAATATTTTGATGGGCATTTTTTTTTCATGCAGAAGCCGAGAAGGTGTAAGAATAAACTAAGTTATGAACAACTTTGAGATGCTCCCTCTCAGGTTAAAACTACATTGTATTGACTATTGTATTGATTGTCCTTAATTGACATGGACAATATATATAGGTATCTTCAACTATAGGTGAGTTAAAGGGTTTAACTGATTAAAGGATTTAACTGAGTAGAGAGAATCAAAGCAATTCAGACCTGTGTTTTCTTATTTTTGCACCTTCCGCAGAAAGGGAAAAAAATGCCCATCAAAATCCCCAACAGATTATACATGTTATATCTCTCTGAACATGCTGAAACACAAAATGCATTAAACTTTTATATGTCTAGTGGATGCCAGGTTTACCAACCGTGCAACGGCTGTATAGCCAGTCAAGGTCGTTAAAAACTTCCATTTGTTGTTGGATGCCAGGCATTTAAACCTTTAACAACTTGACAAGTCTGAAGTGTACTCAGAGTAGTTTTTGAGGTGTAAATACAGCCATTTTTGTCCATTTGTTATAATGAACTTTTAACTTTGAAATCTCTGTTATAAATAACTTAAAGCCTCATTTATAATTTAACGTTCATCATAATCATTATAACAAATTGTGAATAATTTAATTTTAGCAACCACCTGATTATCCAACAGGACCTCCAAATCCAGCTTCAAGGTCACCTTTTGGGGTAGGTACTTAAACTAACAAAATTTTGATTTTTGATGTTTTATAGATAATCCATGCATATGCATGGAACATTAGGTTTGTAAAACAAAATATGTATAGTTTCTGCAGTCTAAGAAATACAAAACTAACTCTTAGTTGCCATGCGTTTTTAGTTTAGACTCAAACCTGAGAACAAGTGACTTGTTTTCACTCCATTAACATAATATATATATAATTAACATCAACATGTCATTTTAGTTTTGAGTTACTATTTTAAAATCGTTTGCATACAATTATGTGGAACTTTAGTACATATAGTATATAAAACAGTTAAGTTTCCGTTAGAATAGGACAAAACAAATGCTTAAAAAATAAAAATTAATGATAACATTTAAAAAGGTCCATAGAAAGACACAAAATGATATCTGATTAAAAATAAATTAGCATCTCTGTCCACTGTCAACATGAAAGAACAAAATCAGGAAAAAATGTAAATTAATAATCTAAACAACAGAGTATTGGTACATCTTTAACATTCAGGTGTGTTTGGGTCCACTGTTTAAAAGTGTTTTGTCAACCTAAAAATAACAAAAGACAAATGATATACATGTATCATCTAGCATCATATTCCATACTTTTTATGCTTTAAGGCTAAATGTCGATTTGATTCCTAAATTTTAGTACAATAGAACCCAAAACTAAGAAATTGACAATGAATTGGCAAAAAGTAATTTGGACTTTTACGGGCGGCCTGAATTTTCTTAAATTTACCGGTAATCAATAGCCAGGAATTTTTCTCAACACTAGTTTTTATGTCAAGTTGTTTGTAACTCATTTTGCTTGCCTTTTTTAAAAAAAACATGCACATATTTTTTGTATTTTACTTATTTGTAAATAAGTACATATACATGTAACTGGCTGTAGAAAACATTTGTGAGGTATTTGTTTTACAGCTCTTACAATTGACTGTTTTGTTTATATTATTTACAACTAAATATTATTTATTTTAATTGTTAGATGCCACCTGGCATGCCTGGAGGACCACCAAGATTTATGCCACCAATGGGTCCAGGAGGGCCTGATATGAATGCTCCTCCAATAATGCCACCTGTCATGCCACCAACAGGTAGTGTACTAAGTAATTAGTTATCATCCTAACAGGTAGTGTACTAAGTAATTAGTTATCATCCTAACAGGTACATGTAGTGTACTAAGTAATTAGTTATCATCCTAACAGGTAGTGTACTAAGTAATTAGTTATCATCCTAACAGGTAGTGTACTAAGTAATTAGTTATCATCCTAACAGGTAGTGTACTAAGTAATTAGTTATCCTCCTATTAAGGATGTCAATTACTATAAATCATGTACTGCATAGATTGTCAAAGTTGCCCTCGCATTAACCTTTTTTCATATTTTGTTCAATCAAAAATTTAAAGTAAAGATTCAAAATGTCTTCTTTAAACTTTATCATGTATGTCATGTATGTACAGTATTTAAAAAAATGATGAGTTGAATAATTTCTGTCAAGTACATTTAATTTGTCACTGACAAAATGCTTCTGTGAAACAATACCATTAAATCATTTCACTATCAAAATTTGTATTCTACACCCCTATTAGTGTTATCTTAATTATTATATCAACACACTGTTACTTGTACATGTGTTTATTATAGATTTACACATTGGTTATAATACACAATAAATAATTTGTCTCATAAATTGTGCAAACTCTATCTACACTTAGATAAGATACTTTCCCTAAACATTAATGTTAGATACAGAATTTGTTAATACTATTTGTTATATTACACTTCATGAATGACTGGCGTTATATAGAAACCATTAATGACTAAATAATGTGTGTCAAAATAGAACATTTAAAGTGTAAACAAATATTTGCCTTAGTGCTGTGGTAAAAAAAACACACACACACAATAGGACTTCATACATGTACTACCCTATAGATTTAATTTAAAAACTTTATTTTTGTTTCATCTTAGGTTTCCCAGTTCCACCTGGAGGAATGCCACCAGGGGGAATGCCACCAGGAGGATTTCCACCTGGAGGGATGCCACCAGGAATGCCACCTATGTTTCCTCCAGCAGGTATTGTTTATTTGATCATTTTGTTTAAAAAAAAATATATGGTCACATTCCTTCACTCTTTAGCAGAATTAGACAGGTGCATATTAGCAGGTGACATTAGCTTTCATGATTTATATTGTATGTTTTCGGGGAATTGATCTCCCTCATAAAGAGCTACGATTCCTAGTCAGTCATTTTTTTTTCACAGAACTAGAAAAGGGAAACACAAAATAGTGTCCATGAAAATAAGTTGGTTTACTGCACATTGCAAATTGTGACAGGAGTTAACACCCTGTCATGACTCAATGTACATATTCAACACTAAATGGAGTTTAGTTTTTAATACGTTTATCATGTTTAAATGTTGTCCACAAAGTATAATAAAAAAACTTATAAATTGTTTTGCAGGAGTAAATCCCGTCGTGGCAGCTGTAGCACAGACAGGTTCAGCATCTAATTCTCCTTCATCTGGTGACGGTAAACAGGAAAAGGTAAACCTAACTTACCCCTGCTATATTTATCATGATTGCATTTATGTTCAAAGTCTGTAATATAAAAGTTTTAGTACAGTTGTGGCCTTTGAAATGCTTTTGTTTTAAATTTTAATTTCTGAAACATCACTTTTCAAATTTTGTCTTCAAAAGTTTTATGAGAAAATAATTCATAAACATTTTTATGTATAAACTTAAATTATCAATTACAATATCAATTTCTAGTCGTAATATGTTTTGTGAGGTCTGAATACTTGGCAATTGATGTGAATATAAAAAAAGAAGATGTGGTATGATTGCCAATGAGACAACTGTCCACAAGAGACCAAAATGACACAGAAATTAACAACTATAGGTCACTGTACAGCCTTCAACAATGAACAAAGCCCATACCGCATAGTCAGCTATAAATGGCCCCGATATTACAATGTAAAACAATTCAAACGAGAAAACTAACAGCCTTAAGTTCATTAATTATTCCTCATTTATCAGAACAAAAGTATACAATTGTTGGCTTGTTAATAACATGTTGGTGTGCTTTTAAATTGTTGGCTTGTTAATAACATGTTGGTGTGCTTTTAAATTGTTGGCTTGTTAATAACATGTTGGTGTGCTTTTAAATTGTTGGCTTGTTAATAACATGTTGGTGTGCTTTTAAATTGTTGGCTTATTAATAACATGTTGGTGTGCTTTTAAATTGTTGGCTTGTTAATAACATGTTGGTGTGCTTTTAAATTGTTGGCTTGTTAATAACATGTTGGTGTGCTTTTAAATTGTTGGCTTGTTAATAACATGTTGGTGTGCTTTTAAATTGTTGGCTTGTTAATAACATGTTGGTGTGCTTTTAAATTGTTGGCTTGTTAATAACATGTTGGTGTGCTTTTAAATTGTTGGCTTGTTAATAACATGTTGGTGTGCTTTTAAATTGTTGGCTTGTTAATAACATGTTGGTGTGCTTTTAAATTGTTGGCTTGTTAATAACATGTTGGTGTGCTTTTAAATTGTTGGCTTGTTAATAACATGTTGGTGTGCTTTTAAATTGTTGGCTTGTTAATAACATGTTGGTGTGCTTTTAAATTGTTGGCTTGTTAATAACATGTTGGTGTGCTTTTAAATTGTTGGCTTGTTAATAACATGTTGGTGTGCTTTTAAATTGTTGGCTTGTTAATAACATGTTGGTGTGCTTTTAAATTGTTGGCTTGTTAATAACATGTTGATTTTAAATTTAGAAAAGTGTGTGGTCAGAACACAAGGCACCAGATGGCAGGACATACTATTATAACTCTGTGACAAAACATTCCAGCTGGGAGAAACCAGATGATCTTAAAACAAAGGCAGAAGTATGATTAATAGTAGTCTTAAATTGAATTAGACAAAAGCATGTCTTTATAAATGCTGTTCTCAACTCATTATTGGTGCTTTTTGTGAAAAATGAAAGACAAAGTTTTGGTGTAGTTTAACTGGAAGAATAGAGCTCTTCACAGTTAGTTCGGCCATATTGGATAGGGGGGCAGATTTTCATAATGGAGGTAATAATGGTGTGAAAAATACGAGAACACTTCATTAAAACAGAGCAGTTGCTTAGAAACAGGCATAGGACTTTCAAACTATTTCCACCTCTTTCAAAAAAATCTGCCCCTTATCCAATATGGCTGAACTAACCATGAACAGCCCTATTTCAACAGCTTATTTTATTTACATTCAATTCTGTTTAATCATTAAGTGACTTTTTATTTGAGATACTTAATTATTATGTCTCTGAGCTGATCAGTTTTTATTCTTCTATCGAAAAATACATTAAACATGGTAAATTAGATATAAGTTATTGACAGGGCAAGTAGAAATTATCAACTAACTCTTCATATGACTCTATGTACATTTCAGCTAAAGCTATCACAGTGTCCTTGGAAGGTATATAAATCTGATACAGGAAAAGTATATTACCACAATACAGAAACAAAAGAATCCAGATGGACTAAACCAAAAGAATTGGAAGAATTAGAAGGTAGAAACACTCATTTGATGTACAATGTAAAACATCAGCAATAATGTCTCCCTTGGCTTTTTTAAATAGACCAAGTATAAATATTTGTATGGTGATTGATCCACTCATTCATACAAACTTGCAAAAGGAATTAGCAGAGTTTGATATGAATGTTTCTTATCAAAGGTATATTTCACCAATATCTGAGAAAAAGTCTAAAAATCAGTACCATCAACTATTTTTATAGGAATTATGCCCATTTGAAATCTAATTAATATATATGTGAAAAATTGCAAATCATTGTAAGCACCCCTACATTTTTGCAAGATTTTAATGGAATTTGTTCCAACAAAGTCTTGGATGAGTTCAATAATCTTTACTGATTTTTAGAGGAATTAAATTCTTAAGGAAATTTTCATTGTAAGTGATCTTATACCTTCATTTCTTGTGGGATATTTATGAATAATTTGGAAGAAAAACCAAAATATATATTGGAGTCCTTGTCCTTGGAAGTTTAAATATGTGGAACAACAGGGGAAATTGAATTCTGTTCTTTTATGAATATTATTATGACCTTTTTAATTATTATTTAATTATTATACAGTGTCTTCCCTAGAAAATTTTTGATGCATGGTGGGTTTAAGGTGAATTTGCAATGCGGCGTGTGGCGTTGTTTTGTAGAATTATTTTTATTACACTATTGAAATGAATTGTGTAAGTCTGCTTAAAAACTTAACAATAATCTGCAAGACAGTCTGGAACAATACTTAACATTTTCTCAAAAGGTTAGTCTGGATTCAAAAGCTCTTTCCAAGGGCCCCTGTAGAATTTTTTTTAAGCTCTACCAGGTTATTTTTTTACTACAGGTACATACCAGTCTTTAATGTTCTTATAAAGCCAATAATATATGTTTGAAATACCTTATATATATAGCTTGTTTCAGATTTTTAATGGAAATAATAACTACATTGAGTTTTTCAGAATTAAAATCCATTCAACCATTTCTTTTCAGACTGGTGAGCTTAATATATTTGTTATATTATGAAAAAATAACCCCCCCCCCAAAAAAACAGTCCCCCCGTTTCATTTTACAAACCCCTAGGTGTAGAGTATTAAAGTATTATCAGTTTCACCGTAAGAAATAATTAGTTTTTCATTTATAAATCTGAGCAGTTAATCAAAAGGAAATTCTTACTGTCTATAAATAGCAATGAAATGTAACTGTTTCCTGTTAAGGGGTTTCCTAAAATTTTCCCTCCAAAAAGCACATGGCATTCAACAACTGTAAACAAAGCATTCAATTTGTGATCATGGGTTACAGCCCTTTTAATAAATTTAATTTGGATATAGATATTCAACTTAAGGTACAGTCAATCAATGTTTTCTTTTGGATTAAATAAAACTAATTTGAAAGATCAGTTTAAAAAATAAAATAATCTTTGACATCATCCATCACAACAACAGACGATCTGAAATATTCAGTGACTCATTTATTGTTTGAACTCTGCTACAGAGGTCAAAGTTATATCATTTTTCAAACCAATGATTTGTATACTATTCTCTGTTACAACTAATCAACTGCGCTTGATATATAAATAAATCAATAAATTATCGATGTCAAACATGATTTAAAAATGTAAAATTTATGCTGCAAAAGGATTACTTTTTATGTTCAACGGAAGGCTATTTGGAAGCTGTGTGAGGCCATAATATTTATCAATAAAACAATTTGAACTCCCGAGTTCTATTATGTAATCGAAGCATTGACTGTTGTTCTATCTAATCAACGTGGTTGTAAAATCAGATCTAATAATGATTAATTATCAGTCCAGTGATTTTGAAACACCTGCCGAGTTTTGTCACTTCACATTATATTAAGATAATAAAAATTTCACACATAGCGGGATGCATGGGGGCTATTATAAATGCATGGCGGCCGAATCTTATGCGTAGTGGTACCACAATGCATGAATAGCCTAGGGAAAACACTGTTATATATAAAGCTTTCACCCATCTGAATTGTTCATGTTCTTCAAGGAGGATGGTAAAGGGGGATGCTTGCACGAAAAAAACGTGAAATAAGACATAATTTCACGTTGAACGTGAAATAATTTCTGTAATGAACGTTGCACGAAAAATAAATACTTTTATGTGAACCTTTTATGACTCAATCACTGTATTCTTGTATATATTAACTCTTTGTTTTACTTGATTTTCCCGATTTAGTATACACATTAATGTTATAATTGGTTTACGGCGTTTAAAAACGTATTTCTTGAAGATCCCTGCCAAGTTTTTGAATTTTATTTGAAAAATACCGATCACGCAAAATAAGACTTTGAAAATCACGATGCACGTAAAATTAAATAAGCAGAACACGTTGAACGAGGCACCCGTCTTGCACGACTGAACATCAAATAAAAGTAAAAACATGTTGAACGTGAAATAAAAAACGGTGATCACGTTGCACGAAAATAACCCTCTTCAAGAGTTATACTGACATTATTATTTATTTTTTAGCTATGAGCAAACAAGACAAGTAAGTATTTATATTAAAAATATTCAGATTATTTTAATTTCAATTTATTTGTTAACAATGTGAATTGAATTTTTCATCTATAACAAGAATAATAATAAAGAAATTTATAAGATATATGACACATAAACAAAAACAAATAAATTTTTAGATAAAAAAATTATTGAATGAACAAGCATTATAAATCATAGTGTGATTGTAGAAAAGTCCTTATATATTACTAGTATTTTGGGAATATGTGATAATGATTTAGGTTGACAGAGTTGACTTTGGAATTTAAGTGTGACTGTTCCAGCGGGATTTGTTGCAATTGCTGTGGATTTTTGTTTTTTAAACATACTTCCAACGATATGAGGTTTTTTGTTTCGCCTAAACTAAGTCGAAATATTGAAACCTAATTTGATGTGAAAAACAGCAATTTACATGCATTTTACTGGTTAAAGAGCATTGATCTATAAACAAATATATTACCATTAAACAGCATTAACCTCTGAAACTACAAATATATTACTCATTATACAACATAGACCTATAGAATTATATGCTTATTACTCATAAAATAGCATTGAACTCTGAATTACATGCATAATACTGATTTTTGTTATGTTTTGTACCATTAACACTATATATCCATTGAATTATAATGACATTGTATTTTGTAGGGAAAAAATAGTAGCTTTAAAAACACAAAATATTAAAAAGCTAAAAATTAATTGAAAATGAGAATATTTCAATGTTATTGTATGTTAATAGAAATACAGGCCATGATACCACAGATTCATCAGCAAAGTCAACAACAGCACCAAACCAGCCATCAAAACCATCATCTGCCATCCAGGCAGCCATGGAAGCTACACTAGCATCTATTGAATTACCTCCTCCTAATTCTGGAATAACACAGCCAGCTGATGCTGACACAGCAGAAAGGTAGGGAGCTCTTTTATTAGACACAATTTCTATTTTAGTTCATTATGCATAAGTTTTATATAGGTGTGTTATAGCTCACAGTACCTCTGGAGGTCATTGTGATCTGTTCCCATTGTTTTGCATTCTTCATTAGTAGTCTTTCTGGGTTTTTTACAGCAGCACTATGTGAGAGCTTTGTTCTTCATTACCTTATTATGACCTAACTAAAGCTCTCAGATTTTATTTGAAAAAACTTGTGTGAGTTTCCTTAAGCATAACACTCTTTAAACTTAACACCAGTCCTGAGACTAATAGATAAAAAAAAAAAAAAAGTTTTCACCTACTCTTAACCATGCTAGAAGTTTATGATGAAATTGTGTAATATGCAGGTAAGATTATCTATGACTTTTGTTACAGTTGACCTTGTACTTGAGCAATTCCATTTAAATGATTGATTGTTGCTTACTTAATATCCAGAGGCAAATATTTCATGCATATTCACAACAAGCACAAAAAAACAATTTATACCAAAAGTTTGATTTTGCAAAGAAGTCAACCAGATTGAAGTGCTTAACTGCCACTAGATTCTGTAATCTTTTCTTATAACAGGCTTTGTACTGAATTGCTGCAAGGATTCTTTACAGGGAGATAGTGTTAAATTTTTTTCAGTGATTTTAAGACACATGAAATTCTTAAATTACTTCACAGAATGGTTGTGAAATTTGTTGTTGTCTTTTCAGTTCCAGTGAAAGTGAAGAAGAAAGACCAGTGAAAAAAGAACAAGCTCCACTTGTATTTAGGAATAAAAAAGAGGCGATGGAAGCATTCAAAAACCTGCTTCGTGATAAGGTAAAATATTGCAGACACGTCAGGGTCAGGGTATTTATTCTAATTCATTATTTCAAAATGTATATAGTTCATAGAAAAAAAGTATTTGTAACTTCTCAGTAAAACCAAAAGTTTTAAAAATTCTTTATCAACAATTATGTTCATCTCATCTACTGTTTTAAATGAATGGAGAGGTGATCTCTTACTATCAGACCAAGTCGATTGATTACAGTGCTAACTTTAAATAAATTTCATAGTAGTATGTATTTTAATAGGGTGTGTCGTCTACTGCATCATGGGAACAAGCTCTGAAAGTGATAGTTAATGACCCTAGATATGGAGCTCTTAAACAGCTGAACGAAAGGAAACAAGCATTCAATGAATATAAGACAAAGAGGGCAAGAGAAGAGAAGGTATGTAGAAATCTATCACAGTTGTTTAATAATAATATTTGAATAATGTTGATAGCAGGATTGATTATGTTCTCCAATTAAGTACACACCAAAAAATGGACTTTTGTGAGTTGAGTAGCAACCTATCAATTCAAACTGGTTATTCGTATTATTATGCGTTTACTTTTCTACATTGGCTAGAGGTATAGGGGAGGGTTGAGATCTCATAAACATGTTTAACTTTTGAGCCTGTCCCAAGTCGATGCCTCTGGCCTTTGTTAGTCTTGTATGATTTTTAATTTTAGTTTCTTGTGTATAATTTCGGAGTTTAGTATGACGTCCATTATCACTGTACTAGTATACATATTTTTTAAGGGGCCAGCTGAAGGACTGGTGCAGGAGTTTCTCGCTACATTGAAGACCCATTGGTGGCCTTCAGCTGTTGTCTGCTCTATGGTCGGGTTGTTGTCGCTTTGACACATTCCCCATTTCCTTTCTCAATTTTATGGTATTGTCTATAGTGTTTAGAAATTTTTCTTTAACATTTATATGTTGTTTCTTCATGAATTTGATAATATATAGTTGATATTAGGGTCACAGAATTGATTTTAGATGTATTTTAAACTCAAAAGACTTATGATAATGGTGAATATCTGACCTAAAAATTTCAGCAACAAAGTTTTCACTATTTTAAGTCAAAATAAATGTGAAACAATACAAATAAATTACCAGTGGTGCTCTTTAAAAGAGATGATTGACAAAGATGATAATCTATATTGAGAAATGTGTAACTGAATCAAAATATAGTGATATGTTGATGATAAATTAATTGGCTTTGTTTGTCATTTGGATAGGAGGAACAGAGACTTAGAGCTAAGCAGAACAAAGAAGATTTAGAGCAGTTCTTACTGAGTTGTGATAAAATGAACTCAAACATTAAATATTGGTAAACTATTAGTTCTACAGTCAAATACATTTCACTCAAAACACACTTCTCATTATTGATTGCATATAAATGAACAATTGCTACTTTTGGAAATTTAGAATATATTCAAGGTATGATGATAAAGACATTTTCTTATTTGTTTCTGCCACTGCATTTAATGATGCTCTCTAATGACTTTATAAAGTATTGTGTATGTCTGTCCTAAACCTGCCATATTTGAAGTAAAGGAAATGTGGTATGATTGCCAATGAGACAACTATCCATCAAGGTACAAATAAGTGGATGTAAGAAATTATAGGCAACAGTATGGCCTTCAACAATGAGATAAATTCATACCTTATAGTTCACTGAAGCAATATGGTCACATGGTTTCAAGGTTTCGGTGTTAAATGTTCCTGATAGAGAAGTTAGGTTGGAATTAAATATATTGAATTTATTTATATCTGTTCATAATAACCCATAAAACAACAATCATTTAAATACATATGCTTATGTTTATGTATGTATGTATTTGATTGAACCATAATGACACTTGACCAACTTTATATAATCATTGATGAATAAAAAATGGCATTTTATGTGTTTTTTATATCTGATCAGATTTTTGTTTTATGCTTTCAGGAAAGCAGATGACATGTTTGGTCACCTGGATGTTTGGGCCAATGTACCTGACAGAGATCGAAGGGATCTATTTGATGATGTCATACACATGCTTGCTAAGAGAGAAAAGGTGACAAAATCACACACATACATTATTTCATTACACTTAGTAATATACACTGCTACTAAACATTATATTAATATTGCTGGTGTTTTATATAGATATTTATTCTGTAGTAACCTGTATTTAATTATCAGTCAAATCAGCATCAGTAGATTAACCTAGCCTTTACTGCTCCTACTAATCATCTCATTTTACTTCTACAAAAAATACTATACAAGTCTTTTTTGCTGTTGAATAAAATAAAGATTTTTTAAGTATGGTTAATCAAGATATTGGATCTCAATTGATCATGTGACTTGCATTGATACCACTAATCCACTATTGAATTTTGAATGCAATATTGAAATTATAAGTGTTAGAAAAATATTAATTAAACTCCATTGACTATTATTTCAAATAAACTTTTCTCAGGAAATATTAGGGGTAAGAAAAAATGAGGAAATCAATTATACCTTTTTAATTTTGTAAATCATGAATGAAAGGAATATTTTATTTGATACTTATTTTGAAAAATGAATTAAATACTTAATTTAAAGGAATTTACAAAGAAAAACTAATACTTTGTAATATCTGAAATATTCATCTTTTCGTCTTTTCCATTATCATATTGACCTTATTCATGATATTGCATTAGGGACATTTTCTCCTATGGGTGGTGGGTAAGGCTTTGGATAGCTTACAGATTGGTGCAGATCTAAATATACAATTTAAAGTAGTTGCAAATATAAATATTTGCCATTATCAATGAATGTTTTGCATAAAATTAAGCAGTGTGACAAAAAATCAGTTATAATTGTGTATACATTAAAGGAAATGAATTTATATAAAAATAACTCTTTTTCATCAAAGAAGTCTAAAGCAGTCCAAATTATTTTGGCCTGTTTTAGTATAATGCTGTTATAGTCATTCCTCTTACAAAATTGCAAGATCTTAACTCAGTGAGAATGATTTTTTTTGTTACGGTTCAATATGCACCAATCTGTAGGTACAGAACATAAAGTTAGAGTTGCTAGAATTTATTGCATGTTTTTTTTATACCTCTGGTCTCAAGGAGGGGATGTACTGGGTGAAAATTCTTTAAAGAAGGGGAATATGGTGGGTTCCCTCCCTTCATTTTTCTTTAACAAATTTGTCACATTTTCTCAGCAAATACATGTACATGTACATGTACCGGTAGATTCTTGATATAAAGCATAAAATTTCATTGGTTATGACGTTCCTTGTGACACTTATTTCAGTTCCTTAGTTGTTATACTTTGTTTGTTGAATGACATGCACAATAGGACATTTTTATCAAATTTTCTCACCAACTTTAAATCATAGCTGCTTGATAAATAAGTTATTGGTTATGCCATAACTTGTGATATAACTACACTCCTTTAATGTTGAATTGCGAAAAACCCATATATCTTTAAAATTCATGAACGAAAATAATCTCAGATTCCTGTGGTGTTAGGTGCATGTTTATTTTTATGTTGCTCTAGTATCGTATATCCATTATCTGTAATACAGACATTCAGAATAATCTTTGGATGAACCACAATTTTGTTAGGTTGTGAGTGAAGAAAGATAAATTTAATTCAGATTAAAGGGCACTAGCTACGAGATATATAAAAATATTTAAATATGATTATCTTTGTTCAATTATTGATGAGAGTGAAGTAGTAAAATAATGGTTTGTTTTGAGCAGCCAGTATGGTTCAATTTTGTCATATATGCTTAGAAACATGGATGATGAATTATTCACTTTCAAGTGAAAAAATTTACCTCATTGAATCTGTATTCATGTGACCTTCAATTGAATCCTTTACACGACAAATATTATACAATTCAAACTAGAAAACCAACAGCCTAATTTAATTATAAACAGAAAACATATATGATTTAGAGCAGGAAATGATAATCACCGAATATCAGGCTCCTGTACAGGCTTACACTATGTATTGACTGTATTGACCTGAGGTCAAGAGTTTCTTCTGTGTTATATGTCAGTGGTTGTTATTAAAGTCATGACACTTTGAATCTGTCATCGTTTCTATCTGAATGCAGTCCAAATAACCTGTTTATTTAATTTTCAACTACATTATTTAATTTTCAACTACATTATTTAATTTTCAACTACATTATTTAATTTTAAACCACATTATTTAATTTTCAACTACAAGTTACAATTCAAACTTTCTTTTCAGGAAGAAGCCAAAACTTTAAGAAAAAGAAATACCAAAGTGTTTGCTGAGATTTTAGACAGCATGCCTAATTTAACATACTGTACAACATGGTCTGAAGCACAGCAGATGTTACTAGATAATCCCCGGTTTACAGATGACCCAGATTTACATAGTAAGTATTAGAACACTGTTGCTATAATTAGATTTGGTTTAATATCCCTGATTTGCCTAGCTGTGTTCAATAGCACAATGGTGGTTAGAAGTACAGCCTACTTTCTGTTTTCTGGAATCTAAATGCTTTTTTCATCACCAGATCTAGAAAAGCTTAGGGTACAAAGAAAATAAATCTTGATTTAGATAGTTCTTTCAGACTATTGTACAATTTGGAAATAAGTATGGCGTTCATTATCACTAAACTAGTATATATTTGTTTAGGGGCCAGTTGAGGGACGCCTCCGTGTGCGGGAATTTCTCGCTACATTAAAGACCTGTTGGTGACCTTCTGCTGTTGTTTTTTTTTTTTCTATGGTCGGGATGTTGTCTCTTTGACACATTCCCCATTTCCATTCTCAATTTTATTTACTAATACTTTTAGATATGGATAAAGAAGATGCATTGATAGCTTTTGAGGAACACATAAGAATGTTGGAACAAGAATATGATGATGAAAAAGAACGTGAAAGACGCAGGATGAAACGACAACAAAGGAAAAATAGGGAAGGTTTTCTGGTTAGTATGATTCCATTAATATTGCAGGATTCTGATCTCATTGTGTTTTCTGTTTGAAAAAAGGAAAAGGAACTTTATTTGTAATTTCCAGAAATCTTAATGGAGAGCGGTAAAATTCATAAGAATTTAAATTTACGAATAAAAAGAGTTGTTAATAAGACATTTAGAGGTTGTGATACAGTCTTAACAAAAGACATGTTTTTAGACCAGTTTCAAGATATTTAATTTTGATTCTAAAAAATTACTGTAAATAAAGTACCATAAAACTTGCTCTGAAAAGCAGTTAAATCTAAATTCCAGTATTTAATATATTTGTGTCATATGTTTTTATGCCCACCCTAGGGGCATTATATTTATTCTGTCCATCTGTACTGCTTCAGTTTAAAAATTTTGGTCAAGTTGGTTTTTGATGAATTTTAACTCCAATCAACTTGAAAATGATTACACATGTGCCTTAGATATGATCTTTTCTAACTGTAATGCCAAATTAGAGTTTTTCACGGTCCATTGAACATAGAAAATGATTGAGACTGGGCATCAGTGTACAATGCACACATTCTTGTTGATCAATATGCTGGATTTAATTTATCATGTTCATAGAATGGACCTTTATTGCTTGTAGATATAATCTATCTATAAGTTACAAACGAAAACACTAAAGCATTGATTTGATTATGTGTCAGTAACTAGAATGTATCTAAATAATGTTTTGTATATTTGCCCTATTTGTAGGTATTACTGGATGAGTTACATGAACAGGGCAAACTAAATTCCATGTCTTTATGGATGGACCTGTATCCTATCATCACACAAGATGTCAGATTTACAAATATGTTAGGACAACCAGGTATAAACATATTGTAAAACATATTAATATTGAAGGTTAAAAAGGGATTTCAATGACAAATTTTAATAAGAAACTTAAGATTTAAATCCAATATAGCATAATAAATTAACGTTTATCTTCTAATCTTATATTGAGGTTATCACATGAAGTGTTGAATTAAGCATTACCAAAGGAAAGTTAGTTCTGTTTCTTTTATCAGACAATTTGCTTAGTGGTTCCTATGAAGTAGAAAAAAAACAGTTACTAAGTGTTAATATTTTACTCTTGACAAGACTTGTATCTTAATGATCTTCTATAGGCTTTTATGCAGAGTTATACAAAACCCCAAATCAAAAAGCCACAATTTTTCTTTAATTCAGATAATTTGGTATCAACAAAAATAAATGAATCCATGGTTTATTTTACAATTGTAAATAGCCCTTTTCTTGGTACATCATTAAACACTCAGCAATTGCATAAAAAGATCTATTGCTAATTTATAAGTATTGAAATTATAGATTTGACACATTACAACTACAACAATATTTATATAACGGGTAATGATGATATTGTATTTTATTTGTAATTGTTGTATTTTTCTTATTTGCAGGTTCCACGCCTTTAGATTTATTTAAGTTTTATGTTGAAGATTTGAAAGCAAGATTTCATGATGAAAAGAAAGTTGTTAAAGAAATATTACGAGTAAGATATATATCAGTGTTAGTAATGTATATGTTATAAGACAAAGAATAGCTGTAAGCACTAAATTCCTCAATGGACAAGTTGCAAGATTTTACAAATGTTAACTTTATGATTTTCAAAATAATTCTACAGATAGTGTACATAATATATATTTTCAATTTCTGGTTGTAATTCTTTCATACAAGAATAGATATAACTTTTTTCACTTGTGTAATGACTTGACCTCATTTTCATGCTTCAAAGATTTATGCTAAAGTTTTTTGATAGGTCAGTTAAGTATAAGTGAAGCATATTTTGATCATAGAATTAATACAAGATGTCCATAGCTGTCTGACAGGATTGACCTAACTTTGACCTCTACAAATTTGCTGAATGTAACCTTGATTGTTCAAGAATGCAATCTGTGTATGTTCATCTTCAAAAAACTTTAATACAGTAGTATTTTTAGAATGTATAGAATTATTGTAACCATCATTGTTTCTATTTGATGTTTTAGGACAAAGGTTTTAGCATTGATCTGACCACATCATTTGAAGATCTGGCCTATGTTATAGCTGAGGATAAAAGAGCAATTGGTTTGGATTCTGGCAATATCAAACTCACATATAACAGTGTAAGTTTTTAACTGGAAAAATATTTAGAATTTACTGATTCTGACACTGATAAATCTTTTCTTGGTTGCAATAAATTTTATCGCAGGAATGCTATAGCTGCTCCAACTATAAGCTTAATTTTTAAGACAAAAGTTCTATATAACCTTGGAACGGTATATATATAACGGGAAATGAATCTGATAGGCTTTTCTATATAAAATTGATAAAATCTCGAAATTTACGAAACTTCGCAAGATTTATTAAATTTGGTAGTGTCTGATTGAAAAAAGTATCAGAAGTACTCAATAAATTAACCACATTATTCTAATTCTAAATAAATACAAGTTTGGTCATAAAGTTGATATATTTTGTCATATGAAATGACCAAAATAAATGTGATTTATTTTATGTAAAATGTTTTTTAATATCTTTTTTGTATTACCCTGTTTGGCTGTTTGCATTCTGTAACTTTCTGATAAAATGAATGCAATTATTATAAATTTGAAGCATCAGATTATAAGTTCAATACACTGGCATCACTTTAAAACTTAGTTTGACTGACATTTTATTGATATTATCAGGTATTATTATGATAATAGCGAGTACTTTTTTAACGCATGTCTGTTTTCTTATTATGTCTTTTATTAACTATGACCTGACGAAGAAATCGGCTACAATTAGGTAGTTTCAAGTCCCGTCAATATATATGTTTCTGATATAATAGAACAATAAATTCATGTAAACAATACCCATTTTGTAAAATGTTTAGAATTGATGAAGAATTCAAAGTATTTTTTTATTTTACCTTTGTTTGACAAAGATTTAGTAGTAGAATAATATGCAATGATAAATACTTTATTAGAAAAAAAAATCAAATTTTGGTGAGTATAGTTAGAAACTTAATAAACATGGAAGTATTATTCTTTATAAATATTTTGTAAAATTATAGCTAATAGAAAAAGCAGAGGCACGAGAGAAAGAAAGACTGAAAGAAGAGGCAAGAAAGGTGAGTTACATCTTTACTAGCTTCAAAAACTTAAAAATTTTAATTCTGTTTATAAACTGTCCAATTACATCTTATTTACCCAATTTATGTCATAAAACTATGTCAGATTTGGGCCTCTTGTCACGCTTCAGTGATTCCCTATATAGCCAACCAAAAATTTTCCACAAAAATGTTTTACATTTGATAAAGTAAGCCTATATTTTCCTACAGTTTTAAACTTAATGTTATGTCAGAATATAAAGTTATTCACTAAACTTCATGTATAATGATGTCAAAACTGATGTTATAAATACACTGTATACCACCATCTTAGATTGTCAAATAGCAAATAGGTCTATTCCTTTGATTACATCTGACAATTTTGAGACAGATTGTGGCAATTATTGGGCAAGTCTCTTTACTCGAATAAAGAAAAAAATATTGATTAATTGCACTTTTTAGACTGATTTATTAAAAACCTAATATTTGCATTTGTTTGAATCAAATTGTCAACCTAGCCTAGAGGGGTCCCGAATGACAACCGAATGGTTTAAGAGTCCTGATGATTAATCCATTGTCATCTCGGCATATGCCACGAATAGCAGGGGCGACCGGTGTAAGTCATTGCAGCATATGCCGTGTATAGCGTTGAAAGGGTTAAGAAGAGATTACTCAAATAGTAAAATTGGAAATGATAGAGAAATTTTTCATTTTTTTTCTTGTAGCAAGAAAACAAGGTTGGTAACACCATTTTTTCTTTTATTTTTAAAAACTTACATTGTCATATTTTATTTTTGTTTTTTTTATGAACAATCTTTGGAAATTTCATCAATTTTGAACTACTTGTGTGATTGATATGTTCATAATTATATGAATTAACTGTTAACAAAACTTTGAATTTTTGAAATACTAAGGCTTTTCTACCTCAGGAATAGATTACCTTAGCTTAATTTGGCTAAACTTTTTGGATTTTTTTTGTCCTTGAACCACTTCAATTTCGTACTTTATTTGGCCTTTTTAACTTTTTTTGATTCGATGGTCACTGATGAGTCTTTTGTAGAGGAAAAATGTGTCTGGCTTCAATATAAAATTTCTATTCTGATATCTATGATGAGTTTAATTATGCACATACTTTTGATTGTAATTTTGTAAACAGCATGGAAAAATCTATTTTATGGCCAAGTATAAGAAAACTCTATTTAAGGAAATATATATACCAATAATCCACCATATGTTGTTCAATGCTAGACATTGCAAAAATACATAATATAAAAGTGTTAGCCAAATTTTCACTTGTTGATAACGGTTTTAAAGAATGAGTCTAAGGTTCAATTGACATTTTGAGATGTTTTTATTTTGAAAGATTAATTCAAAAACATATTGATATTAACCATTGTTAACAAAATAAAAATATCGCAAAAATAAGTGGAAACAATAATTTCTGAATTTACAGTAGTCTTTATATTTTGACTTGTATATTCACAGCAGTAATTTATTTAAGTAATGACTAATATTTTTTCTGTCTATGAAGAAATAACTTAAAAAATGTGGTGCACACTGAATAACGCGTGTAGTGGGTTATTTAACAGTGTGCACCACATTTGTTATGTTATTTCAAATAGACTGACATAATACTACAGTTATTTCTTATAATTTAATTCTAAATTCCATTTTAAACCGGCGTTAATCATGAAAAAACTTTGATGACGTCATGGTCACATGACAAAATTGTGTCTATGATATGATAAACAAAACAACGTCAGCCAATCAGAAGACGTGTTACATCCAAAATTGAATTATTCTTTAATTATTTAAACTTGTTTATTCACAGCAGCAATATATTCTTTTATCTTTTAAACAGTTGAGAAAAATAGAGAGTTCATTTAGAAACCTGTTAAAATCTGGTCCAGCACAGATTGATGAAACTTCAAGATGGGAAGATGTGAGTAGTTATACAATGAATTGTGAACCGGAATAAAACTATACACATGTTTCTACTCTGTCACTTTACTATTTCATGTTGTAAATTAAACCAAAAAAAATTTAAAACTACTGAAGTAATAATTTATTCTGTATTTTAAGAAAGTGCACAAACGAACATTGCTTAACTGTTACTGTGAGCTATTAAAAAGGTGAGAAGGGTATTAATTTGTAGTTATTAATGAATTTTATGATTTACTTCTAAAACATGTCTATATTTTTAATAAAATCTTGATTTAAGGTTGCTATTACTTAATTTACTTCACTTCACTTCAGTTTCAAATGTTGAACAATTGCTAATGCTGGGTAGAGATTCTTTTTTGTAAAAGTTGAAAATTATAATTAAAAATATAATGTTTATATGCCAGTTTCAGACATATATTCTAATATAATGTTGCTACTGTCTCTGGGATCTTGTCTTATTACAACTCCAATATGCTTTAATTTATCCTTTTCAAATTTTTATACAATATTAGGTTCTATGAAGACTAGCAACCATTCTGTTACAATAATATGTCTAATAATAACTTTTGTATACCTCATTAATACTTAAGAAGTGTTTGGTTTTGTTGCATTGAATAAGAGCAGTGGTAAACATTAAACAATTATATAATTTATTTTGTAGGTTAGGGAGAAATTAGAGAAGGACTCCGCCTATCAAGCTGTGACAGTGGAGTCTGAAAGGATTCGATTGTTTAGAGAATATCAACAAATTCTAGAGGAATCATGTAGTCATCATCATTCAAGAAAGAAAAAGACAAAAAAACATAAAACTAGACGTTCACGGTCAAAATCCAAATCAGTGAGTAAAGTATGCATAAGTTCCTTTTTATACAAAGAAATATAGAACATGAATAATTGGGTTTAAATGGTACCATACTCTAAAAGAGTTACCACTTTTCCTCATTCTCTGAAACAAGAAAAAGATAGGTGATTTATTTATAATGTGAGAATATGAGAATAAGGCTTAAATGCATCCAGTGACATGAGCATGTCTGAAACAGCTACCAAGATCATATCAACTAGGAGGTAAATTAGGCTATGTACCTGAATGGGTCAATCTGATGGGTGATCATAGAAACGCCTAATATTGCCTTACATTTCTGTACTGTACTAGCCTTCAATGCAATGATTTGAATTTCAGCAAAGTGAATCTGAAGCAGAAACTGTAGCATCTTCCTCCAGACACAGAAAGAAGAAAAAAGAAAGAAAACACAGATCAGAATCCCGATCAAGGTCACCCAGTAACATCTCTGAATCAGGTAAATTCTTTTTTCAAATTCTAACTATGCCTCTGAATCATGTATATGCTTGAACAAATTCTAGTTGCTTCTCTGAATCAGGTATATTCTTGTTATTGAATATTGTATTTTTTGTCAATTTCATTGTGCTCTGCATCCAGTTTTCAGTTATAGTTTACATTAACTAAATAAACTAATGTTTGAAATTAACTTCCTTTAAGAACAGTTATAAACAACACTGGTATTTTATTGGTTAAGTGGCACTGTTATTTACATTAGTTCTTTTATTTATAACTTAAAGTAAAAACTCTGAAATTAACCATAAAAAGTAGTCTCCATTTCTTTTTGTGACATAGTTGTAATATCACAATAATTATTCTTTTTCAATTTGATTAGACAAACTTGACCTGATCAAATGTGTGTCTTGATGGTGTCAATGAATTAAAGATATATTTCATCAAACTTTTGTAATTGCATGGTTATTTGTACTCACTTTTAACATGTGATGAAATTTAGGATACATGAGCAGGAGAGAAGACGTTTCTGTCTCTCAAAGCAGTGTTAAATGTGAGTACATAACAGGGATAAAGCATGATTGTTGGGATATGTTTTGTTAAGCTACACAGTATTTACTGAATTTTATCCAGATCCTCCAGCTGATTGAGATTAGAAACTATGTTTACTTTCAATGTTACAAACAGGTATTAGGATTTCTTAAAAAAATGTTTTTAGAACAACTGTATTTGGCAAAACTTTTAGGAATTTTTGGTCCTCAAATTTTGTACTTTATTTGGCCTTTTAAACTATTTTAGATTCAAGCAACACAGATGAGTCTTATGTAGACAAACCATGCGTCTTGCGCAAATACAAAATTTCATTCCTGGTACATGTATCTATGATTATTTTATCCACAACTGTAATGTTTGTCAGAATTTAGTGTCCACAGGTTTCAGGTTTTTGCACGGTTTAGGTTCCACAGGGTTTTATTTTACAAGTTTGTTAAGTAAATGACATCTTTATAACATTTCATTGTTTATAAAAGTAAAATTAAATATCATCTATTTGAATGAAAATTTTCTTAACATTGGATCGTCAAAAAATTATTTCCTTTTTAGAGAAATGAGTTTTTTATTTTGTTTAAAAAGTACATCATTTGCTCAAGAGCCAGATTATTTTGTTTTTTGTTTTTTTTAGAATTTTGCTAGTTTATTTGTACAGCTCAAAGGTATTGGACACATATTAGTAGTAAACTTAGTTTATTGTTTTTATTTTTTAATTAACTGAAATCCTTACCAGATCTTGTCCGTATCTCTTTCAAATGTAAGTAATAAAAATTATTAAATGTCAGAAAAGATGTGGATAAAAGACAGTGAAATAATTTGTGTTTTTATCCAAACTGTTCAATTTCCTGTTGCTTATATAATGGTTATTTGCATGTTTTGAAATATGGGTCTCCATCCTATACATGTAGTGGCTAGAATCAAATAATGTTTCCTGTCCAAAAAGTTTGAATATAAAATTTGAAATGAATATAAAAATAAGAAGATGTGATGCGATTGCCACTGAGTCAACTCTCCATCAGAAATCAAATGATTTAGGAGTTCATTAGCAATTATAGGTTACTGTACAGCCTTCAACAATGAGCAAATCCTTACTACTTAGCAAGCTAATAAAGGGTCAGAAATGAGAAATATAAAACTCAAAATGAGAAATGTTACTGCCAGATATATGTTCAAAACAAGGAACAAAAACATTTATGATCTATGTTAGTGGGCCTCAATCCTCCCACTTAACATGGGAAAGTTGTGCAACAGACCAAAACAAGAACAAACTGTACTTAATAATAAATGATAAATAACAACAGACATCGACCACTCAATTACAGGCTCCTGACTTGGGACAGGCACTTACAAAATGTGGTGAAACATGTTTGCTGGCCCTACCCGTAACCTTGGACTTCCGTATGACAGCAGCACAAAATAACAAACAAGATAAATCAGTTGAAAAGAGCTTATCTCTTCAGATTGATACAAAGCAGAAAAACATCTAATAAAAACACAGACCGAACGTGGCAGGATATTTAAAAACATCCATAATAAACAAAAACAAAAAAGATGTAGTACAGATCTTAGAGTACTCACAGTAACTGAAAGCTAGTTCAAAGCCTATTACAACTAACAAAACAAAATTTGTTTCTAGGAATAAAATATCAATCAGTACACATCCAACAATGTTCTCTGTATAATATCAATGTAAGAGGTGAAAAGTGAGGGTGACCATCAACATAGAGTGGTTTTAATGAATGGTATTAGGTGTCCTGTAATGAATTTGTTCATGAAAGCAGGAAAATAATAATTAACATAAAACAGGAACAGTTAGTGACAATCAAACATGTAAAAGTGTACATTTTGGAAAGATTTTCTCTTTTTATACTTATAGATCATGAAAGGGATGACAGTAAAAAGAAACACAAAAAGAAGTCTAAAAAGAAGAAACATGTATCAAGATCTGTAAGTTATAACATCTGAGTGTGTTCTGTAGATTCACTAATTAGTTTGATGTATTAATAATGGGAGAAAGGATGATCTTTATATTAAACTAACATGTAACCTTTTGCTTATAGTATACCAACAGTTACATTGACAGCTATACTATTGACAATTCTGTATAATATAAACACATTAGTTGTTTCCTGGAACAGCTCTGTATAATAACAAAATTCAGCTGACTGGTTAATTTCATTTAAAATTCATTAAGCAGTTTGTCATTTAGTTCCATTCATCTGATTTTGCCTTCATAGTATGATGTACTATCTTATATCTATCTTACATGTGGTGCCTTGACAGTCCTCAAGTAAGGACTTAGTTTATTACTACACCAGACAGTAAATATTGTAACCTTAAATATTGATAAGTTGATCCATTGACAAGAAGACAATAGATAGATAATCATATTGATAGTTTGACATAAAAATGCATTGGGGCATTGACAGATTAACAAATTGACATAAGATGTTCTAACCTAACTATTATTAAATAACAGTTAGTAGAAGCAGACTATATAAAGATATTTCTATACCCCCAGTCACCTCTTTGGGTCACATCATACATTATTACAGGTTAGCACTAATTAATTATGTCACATGATTAGAATCTGAATGTCAAAGGCTTTTTTTTTTTTTTTTTCCTTCCATGTTAATTTTTTCAACGTTGAGGTTGCGAATTTAATTGATGGCTCTTCTGCTTTGACATATTTATAATATTTGTAGCCATCTAAATCAAGTTTGAGCGGTGGTGAAGAACATTCAAAGAAAAAGAAAAAAGACAAAAATGAGCAGGAAACACGAAAAGAAAAGGTTGCAAGATATTCATATTTAAGTCTTCACTTTGTCCTTAGTAGAAAAGTCTCTATTTACTATAGATATATCTTAGAAGCAGGCAGTTTCTTATTGACCTATCTTTTTGAAAGGATATGTTGTTTTAAATTCGATCTTAAAAACAGGATAGCAACATGTTCCTTATGGTGGATAGTAGCCTGATTGGCAATCATACCAAATGTCCATAGTTATACATGTAGATCAATCACCTTGGCAAGACTTATGGGACTTTGGCAATATATTAGCCTAGTGTAGCATAATGAAACCATGTGAATGCTACACCTATCAGATGATTTGCCTGAAAGTGTTTAGAATATCTTTATTTGCATTTTGCCCTTCTATTTTGCCATGTTTATTAGAATTTGACTATATTAGGCCTTTTAAATGAATGCAATTCTTCAGTGACATTTTTGCCCAAAAAGTTCATACTGAGTGGTTTTGTTTGTCATCATCTTAAGTGGACCATAATATAATGACAGTTTGATAAGAAGATGTTTGTTATAGGATGTTGAATTTTTAAAAGCCTATTGTAGCATAATAAGTCCTCCTCTGAGTCTGTATGTCCAAAATACTTAGTACAATTGTTTGTCATCATGTATATTTCACCAAACTATACCCCTTTTTTCCGTTTAGCTTTTTTTTAAATTATAGGATTTTTTAGTCCTACTGAGACCTTTTGTGCTTCTATCTTTCATATTAAGTAGAATTGTCACTGTGTGAATTATTAGTTATCATGTGCACTTTTCTATACTGCAATATTGATTGAATGATTTTGACAACAGTTTAAGAAATGTTACATTTAATTTTTAATTTTCAGCCTTACACTCTTTGAGATTTTGATAACTATCATGTACTAGTAATGTACCTATAATTGCTTACATCCACTTTATTTGAATGTTGGTGGATAGTTGTCTCGCTGGCAATCATACCTCATCTCGTTATTTTTATATACATAAGTTATTTTCAAAAAAGCATATAGGACAAGTTGTACAGCAATGCCAAAATGAACATAACAGTAGTCATCTACGACACAGATGCTAGTATTCCTTTAAAATGAACAATGTCATAACTGTGTATGTAAAACTTTTGAAGAGAGGATCTCAATTTTGGTGCTAAGAACCCTTGAATCAATAGAAAGGAAGTCATGATGGTAATAGAAAGTTAAAAATATTGTATTTACTGAGAGATATGTATTCCATGCACTGCTTGAGTGCTGCTACAGGAAAATAAAATTTCACAATGAGAAAATTTATCTCTTTATATAGTCATGAAGCTTAGTTCTATTCATTAATGATTACTTTCTATTTCTAGTTTGTAAGTTATTAAGCACACCTAATAAATCTGAAAATTGAAGGTAAATTAACTGCCATTGTTATTCTAATAGTATGCAAGTAATATTATTTGTTTTTCAGGCCAATGATTGGGCGTCGTCAGGTAGTGATCTCAGTGAAGGAGAGTTAGAGAAGAAGAGAAGACTTTTGTTACAACAGTTAGAGGCTGATGCTTGAACAATTTCAATGATGTGCCACAGTATATGGCAAGAAGTCTGAAAAACAGTGGCAATGATTTTAGAATTGAACTTAATTGTGTTCAGATTAATATCTATTGATAATAGATGAGACAGTTTTATGTACATCATCATCATCAATCACATATTGTCATTAAATTATCATCAATGTATTAGGTTTGTTTTGTTGATGTCATTTCATCTTTCATATATTGTGTACAGCTTGTAAATGGCTTTAAATTAAGAATTTGTAGCATACAGAAAAATCTGTATAATCAGGTTATGTAAAGATCTCAGGCATGTTAACAAATAACTCCAATTTTTATACACCACCAACTATTAAAAATAGTTGACTTCATTTTTAGTCGTTTGTGCAAGGAATGTGGAAGGTGAGACTACCGTCTGTTTCTGGTTATCAGTATTGTAAACTTGTCAAATGTTGAAATGGACATTGTTATTTTGGTAGTCAAAATTACAATTTTACACCAGCAGAACCAGTTGCAGGCAAAAAACACTTGAGGAATCTATTAGAAATTGTTCTTGTCAATCATGTAAATAAACAATAATTTGGAAGGCAATAAAACAATAAAATAGTTGAGTCTTAAAAATTATATATGTTTTATATGACAATTTGATTATTTTTTATTCATTAAATATGTATTTCTATACTTAAAACTTGAATTAAACAGAACAGTATTTCAGACACTTTTATTGTACCCTGCACTAGACACATGTGGTATGGAGCATATTACTCGTCAGTCATTTAGATTTATATCCTGTGAAAATACTTTTATTTGTGGGTATAAATTTTCGTGGTTTAAACAGAAGTTACATGTTCATTGGTTTTTTAATTCTTAGGTAAAGTTTTGTGAAAAAAATCAAGTGAAGAAAGTGAAGCCATACAAGTGGAAGTTATTAACAACCTTGACTGGCTATGCAGTCCTCACACGGTCTGTATGAAGCCATCAGGAACAAAGATTCTTGAAATACTCTTATGTTGTTTTATAGTGATTTGTGGTGCATTTTCACCTACTTGTTCACCTCTCGTTAAATGGATCATAAACAAGATACTTTAAAGAAAAACGTTACATAAAAAATGCTACAAAAATACTGAACTACAAGGATAGTTCAAATGGAAATTTCTGTAACAATTTGCTAAATCAAAAGCTCTAACACATTATGTCATATTCTTGACTTGGCACAGGCATTTCCTTATGTAGAAAATCTCTCACGTGTAAAATTCCATTATATTGACAGCAAGGTGTGAGCATAAAATAAATGTATGAACTTAATATCATTTGGTCTCTTGTTAGGGTATGTCTCATTGGCAATCATACCACATCTTTTTTTTTTATAAGCAAGCTGAATTTGATTCTGTGAGAATTATGAGGAGACAAAATGAACACTTCATCATTGTAGTATATTTGCTAAAATTTTATGTATTCTCTGGATTAAAAGCCCGTAACAATGTAGATATATGGTGATCCTTCCATGTGCTGATTTGGACAACAATTGTTGTATTTTGTTGGACCAAGAAATTAATTGAGCCATGAAAACCAAGGAAATTGGTACCTATCGAATAAAATTACTTTAACAGTATGATAAATAAAATACTTAGTATTGGTGGGTAACTTACTTGGATATCGTTTCATGGCATGAAGATCCCTTTAATTGATTTTGATCTATTAAGAACAATTCTCAGTTATCACCAAAAATACCCTCAATTTATATAACTTTTAACCTCAAGGGAATGCATGGTATATCAGATTTGGATGAAACTTTTATATTAATTTAAATTAGGTCCTCCATTTACATCACGAAGTCGCTGGAAACCGATGATCCTGTATCCAGCAATGCTTTTGTATCTATTCCGTTTATGCTGATTGAAACTTCATTTGCTGGTTCGCAAAATCTCTCTTCTTTCTTGCATGTAGTTGGCGTTGGTTGATAATCATTTGTGACTAGTTGATAATTCATGGCTCGATCAAATTTCATAGAGTTATCCAGTCTTACTTTAAATCCAATAGCAATATGGCCAAGTTGTCCGCATCTCCAACATATTTTCTAACGTTATGTGTTCTCTGATTCCTTTCCAATAGTCCATATGCTATAGTTTCATCAGGTGTATGTTGTATCAGATCTGTCCTTTTATGCTTACTGTTGTTGATCAATTACTCTTGTCGTTTCTATAGAAGTTCAATCTCTGACATCAATTGCATAACTACGATCTCCAGTTCGTTCTCATCCTTTTTCCTTGGATTGGAAATGGAAAATACTTTGTCACAAGCATCTAATAACAAAGGAAATAAACTCATCATAGATACCAGGACTAAATTGTATATATACGTCAGACGCGCGTTTCGTCTACAAAAGACTCATCAGTGATGCTCGAATCCAAAAAAGTTAAAAAAAAAATTTAAAAAAAAGCCAAATAAAGTACGAGGTTGAAGAGCATTGAGATCCAAAATTCCTAAAAGTGTTACCAAATACAGCTAAGGTAATCTATGCCTGAGGTAGAAAAGCCATAGTATTTCAAAAAATTCAAAATTTTGTAACAGTTAATTTATAAATATAACAATACCAATGATAATTTATGTCAGCACAAAAACTGCTAACTACTGGGCTTGTGATACCCTCGGGGAAATAAATATCGACCCAGTGGTTGTAAATAAACTCATCATAGATACCATGACTAAATTTTATATATACGCTAGATGCGCGTTTCGTCTACAAAGACGAAAAGGATAATAAAAAAAATAAAAAAAAACACTTTCAGTCTTTCACCTTATATAAGAGCAGTCAGCCAACATGCTGACACAAATAATGTATGGAAACCAAATCTGTCACCAATATACATCTATACACAGTCCTGAACAAACCATCTGAAAAGATGTATACTAAATCTAGTTCTACTAATAGCAGGAGACATCCAACAAAATCCTGGCCCTTAAAACAGAAATATCGCCAAAATTATTTTCGGTTTGTGTGACAGATCTGTCACATGGTCATGTAAAAGCGTATGATGTAATGACTGTAATATTTGGCATCACAGATCTTGTATCGAACTTTGTAGTCAGGACTATGAATTACTACATAGATCAAATGTCCAGTAGATGTGCTAGAATTTAGACTCGTTTACCTACCACAATTTTTGAACTGTACACAACTAACATGTTCTCAGTACTCTCAAAAAACGATTTTTCAAATATAGCGCATTTAACTCCTCAGTATGTAACCAAGTGCACACTAGTAGCCCAAAATGCGTCAAGGTAGAAACAATAAAAAGAACAGTAACCTTATACAAAGTACAAACTCCACTAAAGTCATCAATTCAAATGAACTTGAATTACCACCCAAAGGCAACCTATGTATTATGATGGTAAACTGTCGCAGAATCATGGACACAAAGGCTGAACTATAAGCTTCAATACACTACACCAAACCAGACATCATTTATGGCACTGAATTTTGGCTCACATTAATAAAACCAGGAAAGCCAATGAAAAAAGACGCAATAAAATCATCTGATGTCTTCCCAGATAATTTTAAAATCTACAGAAATTATAGATGCACTCTTTGGGGCGGAGTATTCCAAGGTATACACGAAGATCTCATTTCAACTGAATTCATTGAACCCGTCACAAACTGCGAAATTGAATGGTCCCAAATAAATTGAAAACAGCAAAGACCTTTTCATCGCATCATATTACATGCCTATTAGAAACATGAAAGACATAACAAATCTTAAAGATCACTAGAAAAGACGACTTAGGAAAACCTAAACACATTATTAGCGCTAGAGATTTCAACTGTCCAGACATTGACTGGGAAGATATGGAAATAAAAACAGAGGCTCCAGACAAAGAAGTACAACAAGCACTTATGGACTTATATCTGTCGAACATGGCCTTGTCCAAATCCACGACAAACCAACCAGAGAGGGAAATCTATTGGATCTGGTATTCACAAACAACTCGTCCCTTGTCAATTCAACTAGAAATGCACCAGGACTTTCAGACCACGACATTGTCATTACAAACTCGTTAGTAAAACATTAATTACTACTGTAAGCAGCGCCTACATACTAGTAAACGATGCATATTGGCAATAGCAAATTATAGATAAGCGGTTTAACCCGGCACTATTGCCTGGCGCTTGCTTGGTTAAAATGGTTAAAACTCTTCTTGACCATGGTCAGTTAGTATCAAAGATAGCTTGATTGGTCTAAAAAGTAATTATTGGTGTACTTTTAGAAGCCAGCCAACCGAGCTATATCGTGTTCTGTTCCGTGAACGGAAACAGCCTAGGAAATTTTGCCTAAAATGAGACTGGGCCAGGCATTGAGGAAACTTTCTATCTTTACATACCAACTAGCGCTACGTGAAAGACGTTAATTCTTAATTCATGAATTTTATTAATAAATTATAATTGAAACAAGACTTAGAATAAAGCAAATAAGCCTGGCAACAAAACTGTTCTGTAGACTACACATTTAGACGAAGCTGTTCGTTTAGCTACATTTGCTTTCAACCATTCAAAACAACAATGTTCCTAACGAAAGAAATCCTCAAGTAGTGATAAGCTCTATAGAGATAATTAAACTATCTTTGGAATCAATTGAAGCAATAGAAAAAAAAGATGTAAAAGAGAGACGAAAGATACCAAAGGGACAGTCAAACTCATAAATCGAAAATAAACTGACAAGGCCATGGCTAAAAATAAAAAAGACAAACAGACAAACAATAGTACAGATGCAAAACATAGAAAACTAAAGAATAAGCAAGACGAACCCCACCAAAAACTAGGGGTGATCTCAGGTGCTCCGGAAGGCTAAGCAGATCCTGCTCCACGTGTGGCACCCGTCGTGTTGCTTATGTGATAACAAATCCGGTAAATAGTCTAATTCGGTAGGTCACATTCATGAAAGGAAAAGGGATTGTAGTTACGACGTAAGGAACATATCCTATATATATCATTTGTGAAACGGTTATTAATTCATAACGGTCAACCAACTCGTGATGGCGTCCGTAAAATTTACGAAGGGATGATTGCAATTGCAAATTCACCATTTGGAAAGTGTACTAAAATGAAAAGTACAACAATTTCGACAGTAGCTAGAAAACTCACATCAAACAATTGGTGACATTTGACCTTTTGACCTTTTGAACTCTTTTGGATTCGAGCGTCACTGATGAGTCTTTTGTAGACGAAACGTGCGTCTGGTGTTAATACAAGAGGGACGAAAGATACCAGAGTGACAGCCAAACTCATAGATTGAAAATAAACTGACAACGCCATGGCTAAAAATAAAAAAAGACAAACAGACAAATAATAGTACAGAAGACACAACATAGAAAACTAAAGACTAACCAACACGCTTATGTTATTACAAATCCGGTAAAAAGTCTAATTCGGTAGGTCACATTCGTGAAAAGAGAAGGATATTGTAGTTACTACATAATGAACATATCTGATATCATCTGTGAAACGGTTATTCCATAACGGCCAACCAACTGTTTTATCCTGGTATTAATGATGAGTTTATTGGACTGTTTAAGTTGGGTAGATGTCCAATAAGAATATCATAATATCCCTCACAAGAAAAGGTTAAAAGTACTTCCATATGCTGGTGTTGTGCTATGATATGTTTCAGAGTTAAAGTTGAAAACACTATAGTTGTAGACATCAGTGAAAGCTGAAGAGATGCTTAGACTAGATTTTCTCAAAAATTAAATATTTGTCAGAAGTTGTCTCAATTATTAATGACATATTTAATCCTGGTGAGCAACTGCAGGCAATACCTGGTTTTCAACTTTGGACTTGTGTTCAGGTTACTGGCAGGTGGAAATGAATCAGAATGATCGTTTTAACTCAGATTTTGCTGCCGGATGAGGCTTGTATTAATAAAGAGTCATGCTTTTTTGTCTGCTGTGCTCACAGTACATTTGAAAGATTGATGGAACTAGTCCTTACTGAACTGCAATGGGACATCAAGTCTAATTTTTTTTATACTTATACCATGTCACGGATTAGTGTTATAAAGATGATAAGCAGCCACTGGTGACGATGGTGCATGCCAAGAAATTGCCTCCTTTGAAAGTTTGCAGACATCCCATAGAGCAAATAACATGGATGATAAATATTGACCATTTAATTGGTATATGGCCGTGTTCTAAGCGACACGAACACGCAGGTCATAAATAATTTTGTTGAATGAAATGAAATCTTTGACTACTAATGAGTGCCGTAGGAGGTCAACCGGAATTTTTAGCGAGGATTTCTTGGGCCAGGCATGCATTGGTACTTTTTTTCTTATGATCACTCATTTTTGCCTGGCGCTTGCTTGGTCAAAATTCTTCTTTGACCATGGCCAGTTAGTAACAAAAATAGCTTGTTGGTTGGTGACAAGGGTATGTTTGAAGGTGATGTCCATTTAATATCCCCGTAGCAGAAACTTCCCTCAGGCTGGTACAGTCACACACAGTTGTTAAGCCGGTTTTACCGTGGCGTTTGATTTTGTCTTGAGAAGGTATTTATCCTTCTTTGTAAAGAATCACTCTGATTTACACAAAACATTCTCTGAAACTGACATTATCAAGATGCTTGATTATTAGTACCTGATTGACAACATATTTGTTACGTTTTGGGGACGTGTTTTTCAATAGACTGTCGGCATTGCTATGGGAACCAATTGTGCCCTCTTCTTGTCGACTTGTTTCTTTATTATCATGAGACTGACTTCATACAGGAACTTCTTAGGAAGAAAGATAAGAATGTAGCTATATCTTTTAACTTTACTTTCCGCTATATAGATGATGTTCTCTCACTAAATAATTCAAAATTGTACATCTAGAAATTGACAATGAGGGTCGGTTGAAAAAAAACTTTACGACAAAAGAGATGAATTCAGCTTCCCAATTGTGAAATTCCCATTTCTATGTAGCAATTAACATTCCAGCAGCGCCTGCATACGGAGTATATATCTCCCAATTGATACGATATTCCCAGGCTTGTATTTCCTATCATGATTTCCTTGTTAGATGGTTGCTGCTCACAAGGAAGCTATTAAACCAAGAATTCCAAATAGTGAAGTTGAAATCCTCCCTTAGTAAATTTTACGAACGCCATCACGAGTTGGTTGACCGTTATGGAATAACCGTTTCACAGATGATATCCGATATGTATCTTTTGTCGTAACTACAACCCATTTCCCTTTTCACAACGAGTATAGGACCTACCGAATTAAACTAACTTACCGGGTTTGTATAACATGAGCAACACGAAGGGTGCCACATGTGGAGCAGAATTTGTTTACCCTTCCGGGGCACCTGAGATAACCCGGCGAGTTTTTGGTGGGGTTCGTGTTGCTTAGTTTTTTCTGTTGTGTCTTGTGTACTTTTTTTTCTGTTTGTGTTTTTATTCATTAGCCATTGCGTTGTCTGACTGTTTAATTTCACTCAATGAGTTTGACAGTCTCTCTGGTATCTTTCGCCCTTTTCCGAAATATATTTACAAGATTTAAAGCTTAAACTATTACAGTTATGTTTTACATATGTGATATCTTATGATTTATAAAAGACTTTTATGTGTATTTGATGTACATTATCTTTCAGTGAAGGGTTAAATTCAATGTGGAGGTGCTTCTATTTATTGGAGGCTTATACACAGAAGATAGGAGATTTTCAGAAAATACTTCTTAAAAGACGCGTTTCACTCCCTAGTATTCCTAGGATCCTCCAATTCTTATTTTCGGGTTGGTTATCTCTCATGCTATTTGTAATAGCCTGGTATGCTTTCTAGATAATGTACATGTACATGTGTTAAGCCAACATTAATAGCGAAGCATAAAAAGTAAGTTATTTTGGATTTGAAACCTGATGAATATTTTAAAACAAATCTTGATTATCTGTACCTTTCGTTTAGATATGGCACAAAACATTCACATCATTCCAGAGTGAATATAGGTATCTTGTTTTGTTACCCTCATTGGAGTAATGATTACATTGGTTACTATGTTTTGAGGACTTTCTAAAGCTCACTTGTCATAGCCCATACAATCCATCTTTTTTTCCAATTTCTTCTATGAAACTAAAACAGTCAGGTGACTTACTTAAATGAGTGATTTTCTAAATGCTGATTCAAGTAACATTATGTGCATAACGGTTGGAAGTTAGAGTTGTCTTTCTTTAATAATCACCTATTTAAGTAGTTAACAATTATCACTAGAAGTAGTGATTTAATTTTATAGCTTTAAATATAGAATACTAATGATCCACATACTAATTATGTTGTTAAAATTATCAGAACCAACATCTGTGTTGATAGGATGACCTTGTACTGAATCTAGGATAATGACATAAAAATCACTTGTTTAAGTATCATACCTCAATTTCCTTCCCAAAAATCACTTCTTTAAGTATCATTATTTTAATAACCCCCACTAATTACAACACCCTAGAACAGTGAAATTTCATTGTGAACAGTAGAATTTTATTACATAATCTAAAAGATGAAACCTTGAACTCTACAGGAAAAATACTCCCACTGCTGGGAAAAATCTGTTTAGAAAGTATCAGTTCATTATGTAAAGCCATTGTTATAGCATTTTTTCAACTAAAATAGAATTTGCAGTTAAATGATAGCATCAAAGGCAATAACCTTGCTACTTAAAAGAAGCAAAAAGTTCATTTTTTTCAATTTTACTAATGAAAAGATATTATCTATTAAACCTACATGTTTAAAATTTTGGTAAAACTACAAATCACAATTTGTGACAAAACATCGAATTTGCTACTCAAATAAGTGATTAAAAAATCGTTTATTTTAATAAGTCCCCTGACTGTATAAGGCTAAATGGACCTTAGGACACTATATTATATAGGTGTGACAATAATTGGAATACAGCAAACTATCTTTTTATTTTAGATACTAATAATGAAGGCAGAGATACTTATTGTTGAACCATTTTATGGTGGATCACACAAACAGATGGTAGATTTACTTCAGTCTAAGATCAGTGACTGTGATGTGATGACAATGCCAGCCAAGAAATGGCACTGGAGAGCAAGAACTAGTGCTTTATACCTCAGTCAACAAATTTCTTATTCTCATAAATACAGGTTTGATTATCATTATGATCTAAACTGATATTCAGTTATTAAACAAATTAAGTCATGTTCTTTAACATATTTAACATGTTTAAGGCGTTGCAAGCAAATTAAAATCATTGGAAGCAGTTAGAATTTTCAATATATTCATTGTTTTGTTGGGTTACTATACTTTTACAATATTCAATTCATCATATGACAGACACATTAGGGATGTGGTAGAGTTAAACATATTTACAGAAACCAAACCCTCACCCTAACATCATGAACATTTAAAAAACAGTTGAAAAAGACTTGACTCATCAGTTCCACTCAAATAAAATTAAGAATAGAAATGGGGAATGTGTCAAAGACACAACAACCCGACCATAGAACCGACAATGTTCAGCAGAAGGTCACCAATAGGTCTTCAATGCAGCGAGAAACTCCCCCACCTGGAGGCGTTCTTCAGCTGGCCCCTAAACAAATATATATACAAGTTCAGTGATAATTGATGTCATACTAAACTCCGAATTATACACAAGAAACTAAAATTAATAAAAATCATATTAATCAAAGTATTGATCTATAATTTACAGTAACTGATAGCTAGTTCATTTAATGCCATGCTCTATGCTCATTTTAACATGGGTAGGCATTATATTTATGCCATGCTCTATGCTCATTTTAACATGGGTAGCCATTATATTTATGCCGGGTAGGCATTACATTTATGCCATGCTCTATGCTCATTTTAACATGGGTAGGCATTATATTTGTCAATATCATCGCTCGGTATTAAATGTTTACAAATATGCCTACCCATGTTAAAATGAGCATAGAGCATGGCAGGATAGAATTATTTCGATTTTAATAGGAATATTTTGAACTTTTGTACTTCAAACCAGAGCTATAATACATGCTGGAAATGTCGCCATTTTGATTTGATGTACCAAAAACATTATAGAAAATCAACAGTTTATCTATAAAAAAAGAACAGAAACGTTTAAACTTACTTTTAGAATGTTAATATTTAATTTCCTAGCTAGCAACACCAACAAAAATGTCCATTTTGATCTCCGTTGTTGTTCAAAGTTCATCTGACGTTGCAATTTTGTTTGTGATGTCAATCAAGTGCAGCCCATGTTTTATTGGAATTAGAACATTGCTTTGTATCCAATGTGTAAGAAGAATGTTATAGAATTACCATTATCAAATATTGGTTATAACAAAATCATGTATCCATGACTCGTTAACATGGTTACTGTTATAAAGTGTACACATATGTAAAAACCTTTATCTTTGAAACTTCTCATAGTAAACCAATCATAGTCATTAAAGCAGGTGAGACATTTCTGCATGTTTTCAATTTTACCCACTTATCATTTTGCAGGACTCTGTTTGCCAGTTCAGTATTAAATCTAGCAGAACTTGTTGCCTTACGACCAGATTTGCAGGGACTCACAAAGATACTATATTTCCATGAAAATCAGTTGGTTTATCCAATCAAAAAGCAGCAAGACCGAGACTTCCAGTATGGTTATAATCAGATAATATCATGGTAAGATATCATCCAATGAGTAAGCAGCAAGATTGAGATTTCTTATATGGCGTTAATTGAACTTATATCATTATATACATTTTCTTCACGACAATAAAAACAAATCATGTTTGATATATAATTTTTTTTTTAAATAAAGGTAACAAATTATTATTTAAGACCTCTGTCAGACAAATCACGATTGACAGTTTTTAAAAATGCTTTAAGGAAATTAATTTTATGTTTTGTAATAGCTTCTTTTACTACAAATCATGTGTCTTATGAACACTAAAAATGAAAATTTTACCTGATTTGGTCAAAACAGATTAAACAAATCATAGCAAACTTTCATTTTATATTACAGTATGGTAGCTGATACTGTCGTTTTTAATTCCAAATACAACATGGAATCATTTTTATCATCAATTAAGTCCTTTCTGAACTTGATACCTGATCACAGACCAAAGGCGTTAGAAGATGTCATCAGACCAAAATGTCAGGTCATGTACTTTCCTTTGGACCTTCCAGGTAATATAATGTTAGGACTTGTTCTTTTTTTGTTACCTTTATAGTAGTTTAATGTCAGGTATTGTACTTTCCAGGTAATATTATGTCTAAAAAAGTCAATTATATTTTCACTCATGACTTACTACATGTATTCCAGAATAGCATTTGCATTATTTTTACTGCCAACACAAGAACAGCCAAAATTGACATTTTGTAATTCTAAATATTAAATGTTTATAAAAACTCTAGTCTGTACTTAAGTTTTGATAATGTGAGAAGAACACTGAATAAGACCAATATGGCAGCACATACATGAGGATGGTAATGGGCTACCTGCATGACGAATAACGGTAAAAAATCTTGCCAAATGACATTAAGGGTAATTTTAGGTGCATGACGATAAAATATGCACTTTCTTTTAGATGATAAAAAAATTGAATGATTTTGACGAATATTTTTTTTCCAAAAATAACTCTAAGGATAATTATTTGAGACCTCTGACGAATCCCGATAAGAATATTTTGACAAATCACGGTAAAATTTTAATTAATTTGAAGCTAACGGTAGCTGAAAATGTAAAGGGCATTAATACTACCCTCATACATGAGCTTTGACCAATGAGAACATTTTTTTTAAAAGACATCGTTGGAAGACTTTCAATTCCAGACTGATCAAACCAAAATCTTTATGTTTTAAATTAAATGCAGTACGTTAATGTCTACTGCTTAATTTGTTTCATCTTTCTTGATATTTATTGACTTATTTAGACAGGAATGGTAATCAATCTATAGAAGGTTTAAAGCCTGAACCATCTACTTATATGAACAACACTGATAACATAATATCAGACAGCCAATGTCAAATTGGAGATCAGCTGATTAAATCACAGGACATGGGCACAAAGGATAAGGAAGGCAACCGGACATGTGCAGGAGACCCCTGTCCACCCATAGCAAAGCATAGTAGCCATGTGAAGCCACTTCATATTGTTTGGGCACACAGATGGTAAATACATATTTATAATATATTTTACATTTGGTTAAATGGCTCCAAATGTCCTGTAACTCTAACTTCTTTTTCTGTTCTATTGATCTTGTGACCTCGTTTCAGTTGTGGATTTTCTGCATCTCAGAAACTTAGTAAATTCAATTTAGGGGTTATTTGTTCATCTTTTAGGTGTCAATTGATTATGAACTTGTATGGAAATACTTTAAAGGCATCATAATATTTTAGTGTCAAAACTCACATGGCTTATTTGTTATGTCCTTGATTATGCTGAAAAAGCCTAATTTTAGATTTATGTTTACTATCTTCCAGTTGATTGATCATGATTCAATTTAATTTTTAAAAAATACATGTACAAAAATTTGCTTTATAAGTGTATAATGGTGACTAACAAAATTGATTTAATTTTTTGTTCCTGATGACATGGTTTTAGTGAAATTGCAGAGTCCTTCTGTTATCTAATTGATGGGGCATTCATTACATTTTGTTTGGTTTAACCATATACTATGTCATTGCTTTTAACAGTTATAAACTAACTGTAACTTGTAAGGTTTGTACCTGTATTTCCCCACAAATTTAAGGACATTTATGAATATGTTGCAGGGAGCATGACAAAGATCCAGATACATTCTTTGAGGTTGTGACATCATTATCTGAAAGTGGAAGTGGATTTGATTTGTCTGTACTTGGTGAACAGTTTACAGATATACCAGGTAATAAGTGAAACATATGAAGGATGCACTCAGCTCTTGTAGGTTTCACTTTGTCAACTCTCTATCAACTGATTTTGTAAATTTGGTTGCTAATGATTTCAGTAGATATGATAAATGTCTTATCCCTGGCTTAATATATTTTTGATTAATATAATGGGCGGGCGGCAATAAAATGTTGTCCGTGCATTAACTCATGAACCGTTCAACCAAAGCTTTTAAAATTTTAATATGTTGTTACTGACAACAAAATGGAGATCAAGTTCAATAACGACGATTTTGACTCTTACTGTTTAGGAGTTATAGTTCTTGAAAGATTGAAAAATGGAGTTTCCAGTCGTGTCCGTGCATTTACGCATGAACTGTTCTACCAAAGCTTCCCAAATTTTAATATGTTGTTACTGATGACAAAATGGAGGTCAAGTTCAATAATGACGATTTTGACTTTTACCGTTCAGGAGTTATGGTTCTTGAAAGATTGAAAAATGGTGTTTCCAGTTGTGTCCGTGCATTTTCTCATGAACCACTCAACCAAAGCTTTTGAAATTTTTATATGTTGTTACTGGTGACAAAATAGAGGTCAAGTTCAATAATGACGATTTTGACTTTTACTGTTCAGGAGTTATGGTTCTTGAAAGATTGTAAAATGGCGTTTCCATTCACTTTATTGCATTTACTCATGAACCATTCAATCTAAGCTTTTCAAATTTTAATATGTTGATACTGATGCAGAGCTCCAGATAAGAATTCACAAATTGAGTTTTTTACCCACCATCTTCTTATACAATTGGGTGATAAAGTTGTTTAATTGCATTATCAATTCATATTCACCCCTCACGTAAATATCAAATTGGGTTTTTCACCACCAAGCTCCTTAATGTATCAGACCTGCCAACTATCCCGATTTTCGCGGTATCATCCCGATTTTTATCCCTCAACCCGAATCCCGATATCGGGATCGTAAAATTAGTCAAAATCCCGATTTTCAACAAATATACCCGAAAAAATTATTGTTTACTGATTTTGAAAATTTTCTGATCAATTTTAAAAAATCCATAATTTTACCTGGGGACATATTATGACAAGTTAATGATCCTACGCTAACCAACAGTCACAACAGGTGTCATAATTAGTGGTTGTAGGTAATCAGATTACCTAATGGGTCGTAACAGTCCTCAAAATTAATTAATTTTGTATACACAAATTTGGTCAAACAGCCTTTCAATTTTAATCAATTTATCATACAAGCACAATTTGCAACATTTGCCGTAGTTCCACAACAAAATCATAATTAATTGAAAGATGAGAACTGTAATGAACTCTCAAGAAAACATCGTTTATCTTGAAATCCGTTTAATTTTTGAAACCAGACGTCGTGTGTCTGTTGATTTCAAATCGACACCATTTTGTATTCCCTTCTACTGTGTTACGGTATAAGCCTCCGCCGGTAAGAGCACCTCTGAATACAAAGAAAGATAACTCAAATTTTATCCATTATCATTGATACTGATGGTAAGACCATAAGTAAGACTAAATCAAAATCTGTCTTCATCCTTCTAACTTTAGGACATGTAGTTTAAGGTCTTTTGAGTCAAGGTTTATAGATAAGAAGGTCTTTGGAGGGGGAAAGGGGGGGTCTCTACTTTGAATCCTTTATTTTTAATGCCATTTTTCTCTATTCTTCAGTTATTTTGTCAATTTTATAATTTAATAGTTCAAGAATCATGCAAATAAAAGAAATCAAGACCTACAAGCTCATCATTAGTATACCGAAAGAAAAAAGAAGAGGACTTAGACTATTTTACTAATATTTTAGGAGTAAAAAACAATGCACACAGAAAAGTCGCTAAAATTGTAACCCTTAAAAATCTGGTCGCGCGCTAAATCCCCCATGGAGATTTTCAAAAGTTGGCAGGTCTGATGTATTGGTTTTTTTCATCAACACAATATTGAATATTTAGGGAATATCAACCCCAGATTTTTTTCCATCTTAAAGATGTTTCTTTCTTTGTTTAGCTGTTTTAATTGGTTTAGGGTTAGGGTCATTTGCTAGCTGTTTCATTTGTGTTCCCTTTCAAACCTTCTGCCAGTTTTGTATTTTCTCATATAAACTGATACAAAACGGATATGTGTATTCACAGGCACTCGTCTTATACCTTTATATAATAAATTCTGAGACCAGTGCCTGTGTGTGCTCATTAATTAACCGTAAAATGAAAAAAAATAGTATATAAACTCTAATTATACTTGAATGTTTTTGTTTTATTCCAATTTTCATAAATCTGGGTTTAGTTGTCTTTTATTAGAACTTTTGGTTTCTGATGCTTTATCATGTCATAATTGATTTGGCCTTTCACTTTTTCCAACTGATTTCGTTTTTGAGGAAACCCCGTTTTTATCAGCAATGTTCTCGTTAAGATACGCACACACGCCCGTGTGTTCGATTGACGCTTCCTAAAAACACTGACTGAGTCTTGTTATCATCATAACTTTTCCTCAGCTTTTCAAAAGAAGCAGAAAACATGCTTCTATTCAATATTTTTACCGGACATTCACTTTCGTTTCAATTCAATGTATGTTATGATAAATCCAGAGCAATGCGAAAAAAATTTGACTACATGACACACGCTAATAGACCACTTTCGAGTTCATCCGTCACCGGAAAAAACTCGTCAATTATACGCGCTTTTATCACCGTCATTTGTGCGTTTTGGGGCGTCGTCACTTCCCTTCCAATGTTGAGCGAGTGGTTGGAAAACTATAATTCTATATTATACGAATTATTCGGCAAATTGAATTCTCAAAATTGACAATCAACACTGCTGTCATTAGGGAATTGTCAGTAAGTACCTACAGAGCAACCATTATTTCTAGTTTATCCTGCACAAAGACGATCACTAAGACGCTTGATGAACGTAAATAGTGCAGGGATACAGGCGACCCCCTCTATCTGGTAAATGACGTCATAAAGGCGTGCATAATTGACGAGTTTTTGCTGGTGACGGATGAACTCGAAAGTGGTCTATTGGATAAACGCCGAGAAGATCGAAATGTTTTCAAAAACATGTGTACCTATCGAACAACGGAAAACTCTAACAGGGACCCATTTCAGTTACTTGATGCAGGGATCTATTTTTAGAACGAAAGGAAATTTCCAATTATAAATATTATAAAAAAAAGTCAACGCGACGACTGTAAACAGATAAGGGTAAATAACTCAAATGGTAGCCAATAAAAGGGTTGAGAACTCATGGTTTTGGCGTATAATTGGGTTTTCCTTTGAATTAATTGGGTTATTGAACCCTGCAATGTGCAATTGCATTGGGTTTTTTGTTATTTATATTGCGTGATCACGCAAATACGCAGCTTATCTGAAGCTCTGACTGATGACAAAATGGAGGTCAAATTTGATATTGACGATTTTCACTTTCACCATTCATCAGTAATGGTTCTTGTGATATTGCCAGGACACAAATAAATGTTAATAAATCCGGTTTGCTGTCATTGTGACAGCCTCTTGTTATGATTTTGATTGGTTTATAAAACCCATAGCCCTGGGTTGTTACTAACCTATATACCCGGACATGTCTACCCATTACACCAGGGAACTTCAAGCATGTTTTCCATAGTGTCATGGTTGTTCCTTGTAAAGTATCAAATTCGGTAGATTATCCATGATGCCTGTAATTAAATATTAAATCCACTAACAATTTTATCAACCCTTGGCTGCCACATTGTTGAATGGGACTACTATCCTAGCTGATGTTGACGTCACATTGTCTATGATGTAACTCTCACAACATTGAGCTCCAAATTCGACCCATTCGAGTTTCTCTGGATTAAATACATCTTATATTTGACTACTTGTAAGGAATTACCTATGCTCTTTTAAAAATATGTCAAATTACCAAATTTCAATTAAATATTTTTAAATAATGAAAAATGTTGCTTTTCACATTACACTTTGTGGTAGAATTTTTCTGATTTGGACTGAGTCTGGGGATATCTATATATATGAATTAAGATGTATTTAACATTGTATTTTATGAATTTTTAGTTATTTAACATTTAATTTTATGAATTTTGAGGTATTTAACATTGCATTTTATAAATTTAGAGGTATTTAACATTGAATTTTATGAATTTTGAGGTATTTAACATTGCATTTTATTAATTTTGAGGTATTTAACATTGTATTCTATGAATTTAGAGGTATTTGATAGTGCTAAAGAGAAGTTACGAAGACATATTGTGAATTGGGGCTACCAGGAGAGCAGAAAAGACTATATTGACATACTGAAGTCAGCTGATGTAGTAGTATCAACTGCAGTACATGAATTCTTTGGAGTTTCCATGTAAGTATACTGAGAACATTTCCATGATATCAATTGTTTCTGTATAAATAAAACATGGGGAGGCGATTAAAAAATCATAGATGAAGTACTGTCTAAATAAAACCTTATTTAGAGAATGTAGTATTAGCTTACATGCTGAAACAGATACTGTTAAACGTTTACTGGACAGCAATAAATTCAATCAAAAAACAATCTTAAGCTTTTTAAATAAATGTAAAATTGACTATAAGTCTCCCACTATCAAATAACAATATTTGTAATTTATATAAAAACTGAATGGAATATAAGATAACATATCAGGTGCGGATCTAGTGGGGGTGTCCCGGGGTTGGAACCCCCCTTTTTTTTGGACGATCAATTCATTTGAATGGGGACATGTAGTTGGAACCCCTCGTTTGTCCTGGGTTAGGAACCCCCTTTTTAAAATGGCTGGATCCACCCCTGCATATAGTTTCATAACTTTTCATTTGTCATAGCATTTACTCTCTGCTATCTGTCCTTGTGTTGTATCATGTAATATATATGTTATTATAGATAATGCATGTTTATGCTTCTGTCCTTGTGTTGTATCATGTAATATATATGTTATTATAGATAATGCATGTTTATGCTTGTGCAATAAAGTGTTATTTAAACATGTTACAATATGCACTATACAGATATACATGTACCTGTAGTGAAAATTTAATGAAAGATTTTAATGAATCAGTATTGATATTTTTATTATAGGTTAGAAGCTGTATATTATGGTTGCTACCCAATGTGTCCAAATAGACTTGTTTATCCTGAAATATTCCCAGGTATATTGTTTTTAAACTAATCAGAGCACATATATGTCACGTTCTTAAGCTCATTTCAGATAACCTGATAACAGCAGTACTTCTGCTTGAATCCTATGTTTCATTCGCAAATGATTTTTCAATTCAGATAAACGTTATTTTATCCCTTGTACAAGGATCAATGTGGATTGATATTAAGGTGGCTCGGGCCTATTCGAAGTTTCTATCAGAAGTGCAGTATTTTTTGTTATTTTATTCTTTACAGAAAGTGAATCAAATTGGTCGAAAAAAAATAGGGGGTCACGGACCATTTTAGCTCAAAATTTTACTTTTAAACAGGTATGTAAAAGGGACCCTTTTTCAATGAAATGATAGGGAAAATAGAGGTGTTGACATATTTTTATCGGAATATTAAAAAAACTTTCTATGACACTTTGTCCAAAATTGTTATATAAAAAGCTGAAATATAGCTTCAAAGAATGAGCAAATAAAAAACATAGGTCACGGATAAGGAAAAAAATATATTTTGCCTTAAAACCCAAATTTTGGCGGGAAAATGGTGAAAATGGGAGAAATGTCATTTTGAACCTTAAACAAATACGGATAACAACGAAAATAATCTATGAGTCGCATAACTACAATGATTTAACATTTCTAATCAATCAAAATATTTAAAAAAAATATATGGAACTTACTACAAATACTTTTGTAATTCATGCGTGAAATTATGCGCAGTCGAATAGTCCCGAGCCACCTTAAAAGAAGACAATATGCTATAATTGTCAATGAGACAACTATTCAACAAAGCCTATTATGTGCATGCATGCATCTATCAGTCATAGTATTGCCTTCAACTATGATCAAAACACATATTTACTGTATAGGAAGATATAAAAGACCAAAACATAACAAAATGTAAAACAGCCCAACAAGAAAGAAAAAGAACTGCCTGATCTTTTTACAAAACAGTAAAAGAAAAACAATTGTAATACCCAGCAACCAACATCATCTACTTAGTTATAGGTTCAAGACTTTGGACATAGTCTCTCTTTTACCTTGGAAAGTGATGTAACAACACAACAAAAACAATTAAAGGCAAGGCCATTTATATTCATAAAATGTTATATACAATTTTTAGCTCACCTGGCCCGAAGGGCCAAGTGAGCTTTTCCCATCACTTGGCGTCCGGCGTCCGGCGTCGTCGTCGTCCGTTGTCGTCCGTCGTCGTTAACTTTTACAAAAATCTTCTCCTCTGAAACTACTGGGCCAAATTAAACCAAACTTGGTTACAATCATCATTGGGGTATCTAGTTTAAAAAATGTGTGGCGTGACCCGGCCAACCAACCAAGATGGCCGCCATGGCTAAAAATAGAACATAGGGGTAAAATGCAGTTTTTGGCTTATAACTCAAAATCAAAGCATTTAGAGCAAATCTGACGGGGTAAAATTTTTTATCAGGTCAAGATCTATCTGCCCTCAAATTTTCAAATGAATGCGACAACTCGTTATTGGGTTGCTGCCCCTGAACTGGGAATTTTTTGGAATTTTTGCTGTTTTTGGCTATTATCTTGAATATTATTATAGATAGAGATAAACTGTAAACAGCAATAATGTTCAGCAAAGTAAGATTTACAAATAAGTCAACATGACCAAAATGGTCAGTTGACCCCTTTAGGAGTTATTGACCTTTATAGTCAATTTTTAACCATTTTTCATAAATCTTAGTAATCTTTTACAAAAATCTTCTCCTCTGAAACTACTGGGCCAAATTAATCCAAACTTGGCCATAATCATCTTTGGGATATCTAGTTTGAAAAATGTGTGGCGTGACCTGGCCAACCAACCAAGATGGCCGCCATGGCTAAAAATAGAAAATAGGGGTAAAATGCAGTTTTTGGCTTATAACTCAAAAACCAAAGCAATTGGAGCAAATCTGACATGCAGTTTAAGTGTTTATCAGGTCAAGATCTATCTGTCGTGAAATTTTTAGATGAATCGGACAACCTGTTGTTGGGTTGCTGCCCCTGAATTGGTAATTTTAAGGAAATTTTGCTGTTTTTGGTTATTATCTTGAATATTATTATAGATAGAGATAAACTGTAAACAGCAATAATGTTCAGCAAAGTAAGATTTACAAATAAGTCAGCATGACCAAAATGGTCAGTTGACCCCTGAAGGAGTTATTGCCCTTTATAGTAAATTTTTAACCATTTTTTCGTAAATCTTAGTAATCTTTTACAAAAATCTTCTCCTCTGAAACTACTGGGCCAAATTAATCTAAACTTGGCCACAATCATCATAGGGGTAACTTGTTTAAAAAATGTGTGGCGTGACCCGGCCAACCAACCAAGATGGCCGCCATGGCTAAAAATAGAATATAGGGGTAAAATGCAGTTTTTGGCTTATAACTAAAAAAAAAACCAAATCATTTAGAGCAAATCTGACATGGGATAAAATTGTTTATCAGGTCAAGATCTATCTGCCCTCAAATTTTCAAATGAATGCGACAACCCGTTATTGGGTTGCTGCCCCTGAACTGGTAATTTTTGGTAATTTTTGCTGTTTTTGGCTATTATCTTGAATATTATTATAGATAGAGATAAACTGTAAACAGCAATAATGTTCAGCAAAGTAAGATTTACAAATAAGTCAACATGACCAAAATGGTCAGTTGACCCCTTTAGGAGTTATTGACCTTTATAGTCAATTTTTAACCATTTTTCGTAAATCTTAGTAATCTTTTACAAAAATCTTCTCCTCTGAAACTACTGGGCCAAATTAAACTAAACTTGGCCACAATCATCATAGGGGTAACTTGTTTTAAAAATGTGTGGTGTGACCCAGCCAACCAACCAAGATGGCCACCATGGCTAAAAATAGAATATAGGGGTAAAATGCAGTTTTTGGCTTATAACTAAAAAAAAACCAAATCATTTAGAGCAAATCTGACATGGGATAAAATTGTTTATCAGGTCAAGATCTATCTGCCCTCAAATTTTCAGATGAATCAGACAACCCATTGTTGGGTTGCTGCCCCTAAATTGGTAATTTTAAGGAAATTTTACTGTTTTTGGTTATTATCTTGAATATTATTATAGATAGAGATAAACTATAAACAGCAATAATGTTCAGCAAAGTAAGATTTACAAATAAGTGACCTTGACCAAAATGGTCAGTTGACCCCTTTAGGAGTTATTGCCCTTTATAGTCAATTTTTAACCATTTTTCGTAAATCTTAGTAATCTTTTACAAAAATCTTCTTCTCTGAAACTACTGGGCCAAATTAATCCAAACTTGGCCACAATCATCTTTGGGGTATCTAGTTTAAAAAATGTGTCCGATGACCTGGCCATCCAACCAAGATGGCTGCCATAGCTAAAAATAAAACATAGGGGTAAAATGCAGTTTTTGGCTTATAACTCAAAAACCAAAGCATTTAGAGCAAATCTGACATAGGTTGAATTGTTTATCAGGTCAAAATCTATCTGCCCTGAAATTTTCGGATGAATCGGACAACCCGCTGTTGGGTTGCTGCCCCTAAATTGGTAATTTTAAGGAAATTTTACTGTTTTGGGTTATTATCTTGAATATTATTATAGATAGAGATAAACTTTAAACAGCAATAATGTACAGCAAAGTAAGATTTACAAATAAGTCAACATGACTGAAATGGTCAATTGACCCCCTAAGGAGTTATTGTCCTTTATAGTCAATTTTTAAAAAATTTCATAAAATTTGTAAATTTTTACAAACATTTTTTAATGAAACTACTGGACCAAGTTCATTATAGATAGAGATAATTGTAAGCAGCAAGAATGTTCAGTAAAGTAAGATGTACAAACACATTATCATCACCAAAACACAATTTTGTCATGAATCCATCTTCTTCCTTTGTTTAATATTCACATAGACCAAGGTGAGCAACACAGGCTCTTTAGAGCCTCTAGTTTTATATTGTAGATCTTTACTTGTATAATACCAGTAAACAACTAATTAAATCGTTAAGACGGTTTTGTAAATTCCCTGCTTTAGCCAGAGACCATATATGTCAGGTAATATTTAAAAGTACATTATTGAATGACATTTGTGAATCCATTACACAACTAGGGTAGATAAAGATAGAAGTATTTCAGTCAAATTAATAATGTATTATACAGGTACTGTCTTTTGATCATATAATTGCCTTCAGAGTATACATTTGCATCCAATATATACTTGTTTTGTGAACTCATTTGGTTGTATACATACAGTGTATATGTGTCTATCTATTCTTTGCCAAATTTTATTTGATCTAGTCAAAATGGTCCTGAAACTATATCTTTCTTATGACATCACTTTAAAGATGTCGTGCAGAGCTATGTTGTCAAATGGCCAGTAACTCAGTGGTTGTTGTGAGTTGTTGTCTATATTTGTTTTTCCTAAACATTTGATAATTGGAATTATGCAAATATACATTTAAGTCTGGTCTGATAAGTATTTGATGCTACTCTATGTATATGAAAGTTTTATAACAAGAATAAACACGTCAACCATGCTTGTAATGTGTAATATTTAGATACCAGAAACAAAATGAACACATCAGTAAAATACTAATGAATGTTTGCATTGTTTTTAATATTTAAACTCAAAGTTTTATAAAATGAATATTTTCTATTTGTAGGTACAAGTAAAAAAATATTTGTGGACAAATATGGCTCAAAATTATATCAATCTTCTCAAAATTCAAAACAATGACAGAGAGAAGTTAGATAGTGCACAAACTGAGGATGTCACTTGAAAACATGAAAATATGGTTTATCTTGACAACAAATATCAATCCAAGAGTATCCTCAACATGAGATAGAAGGTAAATATTTCTGAAGTTATTGAATAATACATACATAAAAAGTATTATGAATAAATCCTTAGGAAAATCATCATTACTGAAAGACTTTAATTCATTGTATACTGTAAATTCAGAAATTATTGCAGTTTTTATTATTGGGAAAAATGTGACAGGGTTATAATGGCAAAAATTTAAACTCACATTTTGAAATTTTGTATATATATCAGTTAAACAGGATTTTTCTCAATATCGCAAAAAATAAAATCGCATTTAAGACTAAAATGACAAAATTACAATAATAAATGCACACAATAATTTCTGAATTTACTGTATACCATTATCTTAACTCCCTTTAAGGTAACAAAGACTGGTCATTTTATAGAATACCAACACATTCGTACTGTCTGATATGTTACTAATGTAAATACTTCATTAAAAAAAAATCATAGATTTCCAGTGGCTTATCCGGATTTTTCATGTACTAGTTCATAATTTAATAGTCTGCAGTAAGACTATTTGTTGCTTTTGCTTTGAAATGCATGAATATGATTGAAGCAGAAGACACAACCTTTTGAAGTCTTTAGTCTGACCTGACCATGGATCTAATCCACAAAGTATAGCCAACCAAGGCTATTGGTATTATAGATGTTGTTGTAAAAAAAAGTAAACTGGGAGGCAAAAATTAGTTTAATTTAAAATAGTAAACCAAATTCAATTGCAACATTAAAGTTTATATATTGCATTTAAATACATCCATTAACAACTAACCTTTATTTTTTTAGGGTCAGTGATACTGAAAGATTTCAAGGTCAAGTTTATCTGGAAATCGTAAAAACAAGGTTGAACAAAAATGTTAAATATGAGATGCTTATCCTGATGTGCAGGTTGAAATGGTTCATTCCATGGTCACCATGATTCTTTAGACAGGAGACGCAGTAACATACCAATTGTTGTACTAGATATTGGATCATAACAAACATTGCTTGAGTCAAAGTTTCCTTTATTAAAAAAAAATGATGCTTAAACATAATATAAAGAACTGTTTGATACTATATACCATATAAATGATGGCCATTATTGACATATATACTTTGTATTTTTTAAATATACTTATGTTGATTTACTAGTACATGTAATGTTTTTAATATACAATAAAAAAAAGTATAAAATATAGCATAATGGAATGTTTTTAATCATTTGGTTTCTATTCTATAAACACTATTTGACCTTAAAAACTATTAATATTCTCCAAAACCAATGAACTATTTTGAATCAATTTTAGCCAGTCATCCTTTGATTTATGTGATAAACCAAGCAACATGCATCTAACAGAACAAATAAAATAGATGAACAGCAATCTAATGTATCGAGCTGCTCCTCATATTTTGTCTGTCCAAGCCCAATAACTTCAATAAATTTTATTTTAAATGTTCTTATAATTTTACAAGAACTGTGAGGTGAGCAACAAAATAAGAAAATCAAACTAGATACCCAAATGGTGATTGTGGCCAAGTTTGTTTAAATTTGCTGAAGTAGTATAGAGGAGAAGATTTTTGTATTAAAATATGGACAGTAACTCCTGATGGGGCCAATTAACAATTTTGGTCATGTTGACTTATTTGTAGTTCTTACAAGTCAGGAATATGACAGTTTTTGTCCATTCGTTTTTGATGCAATTTGTTATTTGATTTTGCCATGTTATTATGGACTTTCTGAATTGATTTTCCTCTAAGTTCAGTATTTTTGTGATTTTACTTTTTGCTGAACATTATTACTGTTTACAGTTCACCTCAATCTATATTAATATTCAAGAAAATAACAAATAAACTGTTATCACAGTGATATGTCTCGCTTTTTTGTAATTTTGATAATTAAAATATTGAAATTAAATAGCGACACTTTTACATGTAAGTTTTGCAAATATTCAAATTCAATTAACCATAACTATAAAAGGTACATGGCTAAACAATCTCCATGGAAATGAGATGTGCCAATGCTTATACAACTGCATACCAAATACCATTGACTTAACATAAGAAGTTCCTTTTAAACAAACCGAAACACACACTAATACATGTAAACTAAGCAAAATTTCCAAGTCAATAAACCATTACTGAGGGGGCAGGGTCAAATAATCTTCATGGTAATGAAATATACCAATCCTAATACAACTGCATACCAAATATCATTGACCTACCACTAGTGGTTTCCCATAACTGACCTAATCACAAACTAATACATGAAAACTAAGCAAAAGTTTCAAAGTAAATAGACTATGACTGAGGGGGCTGGGCCAAATAATCTCCATGGAAATGAGATATGCAAATGCTTATACAACTGCATACCAATTATCATTAACTTACCCCTAGTGTTTCCCATAAACTGACCTAATCACAAACTAATACAGGACAAGAGTTCACACACTGAAATGTCTCGCCTTCTTTACTTTATATCATTGATATTATGTTGATAGTCCTAAATATAAAACTTTGTTACAACTGTCGCATAAACTTAACATTAACCAAGAAAATAAAAAAATTACCAATGAACCATGAAAATGAGGTTAAGGTCAGATTAACCATGACAGGCAGGCAGGTACAGCTAACAATTCTTCCATACAACAAATATAGTTGACCTATTGCTTATAGTTTAAAAGAAAAACAGACCATAACACGAAAACTTTAACACTGAGCAATGAACCCTGAAAATGAGGTCAAGGTCAAATAAAACCTGTGCGACTGACATATAGATCATAAAATATTTCCATACACCAAAAAAAGTTGACCTATTGCATATAGTATTAGAAAAAAAGACAAAAACTCGAAAACACTTAACTTTGACCACTGAACCATGAAAATGAGGTCAAGGCCAGATGACACCTTCCAGCAAGACATGTACAACTTACAATCATCCAATACATCAAATATAGTAGACATATTGCATACAGTATAAGAAAAACGGACCAAAATACAAAAACTTAACTATATATAACCACTGAACCATGATGAGGTCAAGGTCAGATGACACTTGCCAGTTGGACATGTGCACCTTACAGTCCTTCCATATGCCGAATATAGTAGACCTATTGCTTATAGTTTCTGAGATATGGACTTGACCACCAAAATTTAACCTTATTCACTAATCCATGAAATGAAGTCAAGGTCAAGTGATAAATTCATAACTGTCTGACAGGCATGAGGACATTGCAAGGTACGCACATACCAAATATAGTTATCCTATTACTTATAAGAGAGAATTCAACATTACAAAAAATCTTAACTTTTGTTTCAATTAGTCTCTGAACCATGAAAATTATGTCAAGGACATTGGACATGTGACTGACAGAAACTTCGTAACATGAAGCATCCATATACATAATACAAAGTATGAAGCATCCAGGTCTTCCACTTTCTAAAATATAAAGCTTTTTAAGAAGTTAGCTAACGCCGCCGCTGGATCACTATCCCTGTGTCGAGCTTTCTGTGACAAAAGTAGCAGGCTCAACAAAAACAAAGCAAAAATTTCAAAGTCAATAGACCATGAATGAGGGGACTTGACCAAATAATCTCCATGGAAATGAGATATGCCAATGCTTATACAACTGCATATTAATTATCATTAACTTACTAATAGTGGTTCCCCATAAACTGACCTAATCACAAACTAGTACATGCAAACTAAGCAAAAGTATATATTATACCTTAGACCTTATAACAACATATAATACATTGTTGATGCCACTGATACAGCATACCAATGACTAGCTTTTTGACTCTGTCAATCCAGACAAAAACTGCAAAATTTCCTTAAAATTACATGTACCAATTCAGTGGCAGCAACCCACTAGCCAGTTATCGTATGAAAATTTCAGGTCAGATATTTTTAAACCCATTGTCAGATTTGTTCTAATTGCTTTAGTTTCAAAGATAATAGCCAAACTGCATTTTACCCCTTTGTTCTTTTTATAGCCATGTAGGCCATGTTGGTTGGCAGGCTGGGTCATCAGACACATTTTTTAAACTAGATACCCCAATGATGATTGTAGTCAAGTTTGGTTAATTTGTTTTAATGTTGTGATGTTACACTATTTTTTCAGGTAAGGGTGAAGCTTGGTACCTATTAAAATGTTTAAACCTGCTGCATTAGTTTGCACCTGTCAAGTCAGGAACCTGATGTTTAGTGGTTCTTGTTTGTTGATATGATTCATACATTGTTGTAAGCGTTTCTTGTTTTTTATATATAGATTAGACTGTTGGTTTTCTTGTTTGAATGGTTTAACATTACAGGTAGTAATTTTTGGAGCCCTTTATAGCTTGCTGTTTGGTGTGAGTCATGGCTCCGTCTTGAAGACAGTACTTTGACCTATAATGGTTTACTTTTACAAATTGTGACATGGACAGAGAGTTGTCTCATTTGCACTCATACCATAATTTCTTAAATCTATTAATTGAAGACAACAGATGCCAAGTAATGAGAAAAGCTCACTTGACCCTTTGGGCTCTGTGCAAAATTATCAGACCAGAACAAAATTCAAACTTGATCAATAACTGGTCATAAAAAAAACTATATACCAAATATCAAATCATATTCTTCAAGGATGAAGGAAAAAGTGTGATAAATTGATTTGCCAGACTTTTGCATGGAGACTGACAGATGGACATAGAGCAAAACTATAGTTCCCTTTAACTTTGTCTGTAGGGGACTTAAAAGGCAACTTACTATCCTAGATGTACACCAACTCACTTGGAGCTCCGGCCACATAAAATTGAGTTAAAAAAATAAAATATGAATATAAACAAACCATTAGACAAAGGTCATAGATGCAATTATATAAGTTCATTTTTATTTCATTTAACTCTGATTATAATGCTTTTAAGTCTAATTGTAAATCTTGAATTTCTGCTAACAATGATGATTTTTTGGCTATTTTTTCCAACTGCTCCTTCTCAGGTTCTTTCAAGTCACCCGAGTTTATCTTGGCTTCTAAATCCTCAACTTGTTTGAGCTTCTTTTTCACATTACGCAACTTTTTCTCAATACAGGCTTTGTCATTTTCACTTGATTCAGGCTCAACTGTTTTCACAGATATTAATTCTGACTTTTTTCTTAAATCTGATTTTTTTGTTGTATCAGATTTTTTTGTTTTTGTTTTTATGTCTGTTTTAGCTAATGAGTCTGCTAGGTGATCTACTTGGCTGCTCTGTCCTTCACCTTGGCCTTGTTTCTTTTTCTCTTTTCTTTTCATGTTTTTCTTCGCTGACTTTGACATGGTGGATGTGTCTTCCTGTACATGTGTTTTAGGTGGTTCCTGTCCAGGATTCATGCCAGGTGGTAATGAAGGTTTACTCTTCATCCATTGAACACCTTTATTTTCATACCTGAAAAAAAGAAATATGGTATATAATTTTTGTTTGTCTCTATAATAATTCAACTATTTCTTTGCCTTCTTTAGGCCGGTTTAATAATTCAATGAATTTTTATTCGAATTGATTGATTGCTTGTGGCTAAACGTCCATTGGCATATTTTTAAATGAAAATGTGTTACTGTCCATGTTCAACTACAGGCTATATATATAGCTAGCAGTGTATCATCAACAAGTGCTGAAAGGATGAAAAATCAATATCAGATGTTTTAAATACTTGATATTCATTAAGCATCACATGATTGTCTATTAACTTTAATAGTATTCATGGCCAAAAACTTAATGGTAAACCTCACACTGGCAGGGGCAGATAAGTGCATTTCAATGTTTTGCTACTATTGTAACAGTTATCTCCCATGATCAATATTCAATCTTTGAAAACTTGACAATGCTGAACTTTTTTTTTTTCAATACCAGTACATCATGTACATGTTATCAAGATGATTGAAAGATAGTCAGTGTCATGAATGTATTCAGATAATGTTCAGTATTTTAACCTTTAATTGATAACATTAAGAACAATGTATATTCAAAGAAGACAAAATACACAGTTCTTCTATATACCATAATATGCACATGGCCTTCTTTTTGAAAAAGAAGTCACATGACACATGGATAAATTTTGGTACTGTGAAATTTCAACATTGTTCAATCATTTTTGAGTAGGGGCTCATCATCCTGAAAACCACAAACATCTATTTCCAATAGATGAAAAAAATGCATGTTATTTGAGAGTAAAATAAATTTCTAAATATGATCTGTGAAAATGAAAAACTTTGATTTTTTTAAACCATCAAGGACCATAACCATGATTACTCTTGTTCATTAAGAACAAATAAGACAAACAAATCTAAACCTGTGGTTATGGGTACAATACACTCAATTCAAACAACTGAATTACTTCCTAAAACCAGTGTGGCAGACAGCTGGACATATACATCTCTATACATTTCAGTCAGCTGTATAAGTACCATTCATGGACTATTATATTATCTCCCATATCTGATTCTAAACAAGCTTCCTTACTACAGACAAAATTAGCAAAATTGGTCCTTTTCTCAATTATCTTGCATGTGCATTTGTACTAACAGTATGAACATAATCAAAGCCAAGCTTTTTTCTAGACTGAACAAATTGAAAATTTACAAAGGAGACACTTTTGATTATTATGTTCTATATCATGTATGTGTCGCACAATTTTTCACCAATTCAATGTTTTATCAAAGTTATCTATCAACATAAATCAGTACATTCAAAATTTTTATGAATTATTAAACAACATTACATAAAATGAGAGCCATTCTATACAGAATTATAAGAGACTACATGTATTAAAATACATAGATATACTACATTCATGACATTAAATGATATGAAGTAAAGTACTTGTTACAATGTTTCTATGTCTTCTTAAAATGGTCCAAGAAGAATATTAACACAGATTTTATTGATGCAAATTAAACATGTTAAATGTGACTTTCAAATGTAAGCCTTACGTTGGGACTTCATCTTGTGGAATATATCCATCTTTCACTTTACGTGGCTTTCTCCAAGTACCATCTGGACGCCTTGATGCAGGAATGAACAATTCACCTGCAATAAAGAGTTAAAGACAGTTTAGAGGAAACTCAACACAATTTCTTGCACCATATGCCAGAACATCAACATACAGGTATTCATTAGTCCCAGACAGTAAACGACTATAGGACATCCCTCAACAGCCTTTGGTGAATAGGGGTTTGATACAAGTAGGCCCAGAGTCAACTCAGACCGACAATAATAAATGGCAACTCAGATTAAGTATAAAACAAGAGGCTGTCACAACGATAGCAAACCGGATTTATTAATATTTATTTGTGTCCTGGCAATATCACAGGAACCATTACTGATGAATGGTGAAAGTGAAAATCGTCAATATCAAATTTGACCTCCATTTTGTCATCAGTATCGATATCAACATCTTAAAATTTGAAAAGCTTAGATTGAATGGTTCATGAGTAAATGCAACAACGTGAATGGAAACGCCATTTCACAATCTTTCAAGAACCATAACTCCTGAACGGTAAAAGTCAAAATCGTCATTATTGAACTTGACCTCTAATTTGCAATCAGTAACAACATATATATAAAAATTTCAAAAGCTTTGGTTGAATGGTTCATGAGAAAATGCACGGACACGACTGGAAACACCATTTTTCAATCTTTCAAGAACCATAACTCCTGAACGGTAAAAGTCAAAATCGTCATTATTGAACTTGACCTCTATTTTGTCATCAGTAACAACATATTAAAATTTGGGAAGCTTTGGTAAAACAGTTCATGCGTAAATGCACGGACACAACTGGAAACACCATTTTTCAATCTTTCAAGAACCATAACTCCTGAACGGTAAAAGTCAAAATCGTCATTATTGAACTTGACCTCCAGCCTGGTAACCAAAGCAAAGTACAATCAATCCCCACCCAACACAAAGGGAGTGCTAGGACACCTGGAAGTCTTTTTATTATGGTAGAGGTAGCCAAAGTACTTGAGAGAATCACCTGGCCACTTGGCGGAAACAGACAAACTGGAGAGATTTCAGAAGATTGATCACAGGTCAAAGCAGGGAACAACTTTGACCAACCAAGGCCCCCAAAGTACCCATTCTAGTTTAAACTAGGTCTGGGTACCAGAAAAATGTGTGGAAGTGTGAAAATCACCCTTGTGATGTACTGAAATATCGGTTAAAAGCTCAATAGAGCTTACGTTGTCTCTAGATCTGTTTGTAAACCTTCCCGACTTTAAAGATGTTAAATAAAGCTTATTTATTATACTGACATTTCCACGGCTCTGAATCAGAATCGAACCTGGGCCCTTCAGCCCTGTAGCCATCGGTCTTAACCACTAGACCACAAACCTTCACAAATTGGTGAGACTGCTTCTTTTGACTTTTGTGGAATATTATTGTAATTTTTGCAAAATATGTACCTAACACTTACAAAGTTTAAAAAGTAAGATGTTAATTTCTTATGGAATATTTTGTACAAATTTAACTGCACATAGACATCCCTAGACAAAATCTGACGTAGACTTCACTTGGTTCTGAAGTCAAATTTGCAATGAACCGACAAAACCGGGTAAAAAATCCTCGAAAATTCTTTTCAATTATTACCTGTCGCTTCGTCTTTTACAACACCTGTTCTCTCTATGTATGTTTCCTTTTCTGTCATGACTAAATACTAAAAATGTGTATGCCCTGGATATTTATTAAATGATTTCAGTTCCACAACACTCACGATTTTTTTTTTAATAAAAAATTTGAAGTTATCTCCCATGTGCTTTATTATAATTTTAAAACCACACCGTAATTTTCCGCTTTTCACATTTTAATTTCCTGTTAATGAGAGAGGTCTCCGAATAACGGAGGAATCTACCAGTACATGCATACGAGGGCACAGGCCTGAGGGGTAGACTTTTGAATATCCATTTCCTCACTTCTCTCATCCATATTCTCCTTTCTCCCACATGTATTTTCAAATTTATGTTTCATTAACCTTTGTCATTTTAGATAATGTTTTGTTCCTCTCTTTGACACTTTCTCTTTTAACTTTGAATGAATATTTACTGAAAAGTCATCACACCTCCAGTAAGTATATCTAGCATATTTACCTTTCTCATTAAAAAAGGCTTTAAATAAATTTCAGCAAACATATTTGCATTCAGATTTACAGTACGACCATAAAGGAGTAGGTCCGGTAAGGACCGATTTTGGCCTCAAATTTCAGGTTCATCTGACGAAAGATTTTGACCACTTTTTAATCACTTAAGTGTCTATTTCATTTGATTCAATTAGTGTATGTGTAAGATTTTAAAATGATTAAGGCATTAAAAACGATCCAATTCATGCTCAAATATGAAAAATCTACCAAATATACCGAAAAATGTCACATTTCAGATGGTTTTTGTCAAAAATGAAAGTGGCCGCATCCGTGTTCATCCTCAACCTTTATATATGTTATGTAGTATCATCAAATACAACTTCCATTTCAATATTAAGGATGAACACGAATGCGACCACTTTCGTCACAGTTTACCCGGAAACCGTCAAAAATTTAACTAAAATGCTAGAATTGTGAAGATTTTAGTAATTTAGCATGACTTAATTGTGCCACCACCCGATATATGTGCATTGTATTGTCAAAAACAGCCTATATTTATGTAGCAGAATTAATTCTGTCTAATAAATAACTAAAAGTTTACATTTTAACAATTTTGTAAAACTGCTATATTTTGGGGCCAAAAAGGGGTCTTACTGTACCTACTCCTTTTAATTAAATAGGACAACTTTAGTCTGATAAGATTTTGTGGAAGTATAATGTAAAAAGTTAAAAAGTAAAAACTGTCAACAGAATCAAAAGGACCATCACACAAAGCGCATAATTCTTTTCTACAACATCATGAAAACGATAAAAAGTAACAGCAAAGCTATAATTGGTAACATGGTTTTAACTAACAGGATTTGTTACGACGCTAGATAAAAACTGACGCCAGGAAGAGTAGCACACGTCCACCGAAAGCTTTATTTTTGTAGAGCCTAAGTGGTTGAGTGGTCTAGCCGGTCGGGCATTATGAAAGCGATTTGGTGCCACGATATCTCAGTACAGTAGCACGAGTTCGAATCCCAGTCAGGGAAGAACAAAAAATTTGCTTCCGCAAGGTTATTCCTGAAACTAATATTGTTTGTATTGACATCAGTGGCATACTTTATATTATACGTATAGTTGTTAGTCGGGAGAAATCCGTTTGCGCCACAACTTTTTCAAGTCTCTAATGCTATGTTTGCGCCACGTGTTTTAAAATTACTTGGTATCATTGCGCCAAGCATTTAATATATCATATATCAATATGTAGGATAACTTATATGTGTATAGGTAAATTGGCGCAATTAAGTACTGAATATTGGAGCAATTGATACATTTGAAAAATAAGACTTGGCGCTATTGATACCCGCCTGCCGAAGAAAAAAAAACCAAGTAATTGGCATAAAATGACTCCTGTCGTTAGTTGGTACTATAAGCTATTTAAAAGTTCACAATTTGGCCATAATAGTTTATTTTGGGTTAACCAACATTTTACGTTATCATTATGAACAACAGGCCTCGGAATATTAAATGACCACAACAGTTTTTCAATGTATTGGTTGCCATACTATTGTTAGATCATAACTAAATTTCAGATCATTTGACTTCATGATGATCGTTCATATATTATTCCTTACACGACTAAGTTGATTGATAGTAGTTTCAGAAAAGAAGATTTTAACTTATTTTGCGGCATTTAGTTTCAATGGTAACAACATCTCATCAATGCCGTGACGTTTACGTTCCGTGTTATATTGGGAATTGTTTGTTCGGATAGTCCCTAATCGGATTAAAATAAAATAAATCCCAATACTACATAGTACAAATAGGTCCTGTGATTACACAGGAGATGTACCGTGATGATTTGATTCTCCATAGTGTTTCCATTTCGCATTCTAGTTTTCAGAGGATATGTTTTGAACTGACGTCTGTCTTACGACGGACAAACATAGAACAGTATAACGTATTGTTGCATTGCAATATAATATTTCCCACAGAAAGTAACCAAAAGTTAGCGTGGCAATAAATTCCATTATTAAATGATATGAGCAAATAAGCCCTAATACGGATATATATCAGCATGTGGAACACTGAAAACATTTAATAAAAGTGTTATGAACTGGCTGTTTCTGTATTGGCACTGGTATAGATTCTCGGTCAGCTGTATTGGCCCTCGACCCTACGGGTCTCGAGGCCAATACAGCAAACCTTGACTCTTATACCAGTGCCAATACAGAAACAGCCAGTTAATAGCACTATAATATTGCACTAGTGCAATAAATCTTCAAAATTCATGACGTCATCAACGACAAAATCTTAGTTTAAATCAATTAATTATTTTTACTTTCAAATATTATATTGCTATATATACAATAAAAGGGTTATTGCATGAATATTATACAAATATAGCCTTTGTCTCATATGAGGTCGATACATCCTTTTATTAACCAACTAAGTGCATTATAGCCAAAAGGGACTGTTTATTAAAAATTACATATTTTCTGTAATGACCCTGTTTTTCTGTAATGGCCCTGTTTATTTCTGTAATGGCCCTGTTTTTTTGTAATGGCCCTGTTTTTTCTGTAATGGCCCTGTTTTTCTGTAATGGCCCTGTTTTTTCTGTAATGGCCCTGTTTTTCTGTAATGGCCCTGTATTAATGCCCAGTTTGTCTGTATTAAGTCCTGTTAGGGTTTTTAATAAAGTTAATAAAACTAAGTTGTAAAGAGTATAATACCTTTTTGTATTTCATTTTATTTAGTAACCAGCAACCAACATTAAAGAACCATATAAAGGGATCACTGTTCATCCTGTTTTTTAACACATATCTCTTTCAACTTAATATCTTGGATATTTGGTATATTTAAAGCTTTATAATGGTGAAGTACAAATTATTTTGTTCAAACTAAACTGTCATTAAAAGAGTAAGACAGTACATCAAGTTAGCAGCAACACATACACTTTTGTTCAGTTGGTTAATAAATGAGTTGGTTAATAAATGTATTAAGAAATGTGTGTTTTTATAATGGCCCTGTTATATGTCCTCGGTCAGTAATAATGGTCTCGGATGTCTGTAATAGCCCTCGGCGTTGCCTCGGGCCATTACAGACTTCCTCGACCATTATAACAGACCTTGGACATATGACCGGGCCATTATAAAAACACCCATTCATTAATACTATAATATTGACCTGAAAGAAGTATATTGACGAAGTCCGAGGTCGATATACTTCTTTGGGTCGATATATCCTGTATTGACCTCATACAAAGGCTATATTTGTTATATTATTAATTTTCGACCATGTTTGTATCAAAATCGTCATTTAGGTTTGTTGGAACTTTATAGATATTACATTGTCTCCTTGACAATAACAACATATTAGTTGTTATTTCATTTGCTCTTTTTTTTTTTTTTTTTATATCTTATGTATTTGAAGATTTTTTTTCGTCAAATAATCGATCACAGATATCATTTGTTTCAAAACGTTAAACAACATCCTGAAATTCATTACATGACGTCACAAAGTATATATCGGTTTTTAGATATTCTAAAAATAACCGTGCAATATGCTTTTTGCCGGTCAATATGCTTTTTGCTATCCGCCGTTTTCTCTCTACCTTCGAAAATATAGTTTAACATGTGACTATCTCTAAACGAATCAAATTTGTTAAAATATACGAATTAATAATATAAGGGAATATTGTCCCTCGTAGAACATATATTGCACTCGCAAGCTCGTGCAATATAAAATTCTAATCGGGACAATATTCCCCAATGTTCATGCAATAACCCTACAATACTGATCTTTCGACGGATGTAACAGAAAGAGGTCCGCTATTTTTTATTTCTAGCTTTGAAGGCGTAGTTCCATTCGATCTTTCTTACTAACAGTACATTGTACATGATGTAATGTGTTTTGTTTAAACAACGTAAGTAAATCATTACATAACTTTATTTAATATAAAAATCGGATATCATAAAGGACACAAAACCAAGGATTTGTATAGTTTACAAATCCTTGACAAAACTTACTTAAATTCATCGTGTAATTACTGGCTTCTTTTATGCACACATAAATCTTGAAAATCTTTACTGCAGGTCAAAAACCGCCAAAAGAGAACTACCAAGGAAAAGACTGCAGTACAAAAACTTCGACCAAAGCGAGTAATCAAGGAAAAGGAGTAAGATTGGATGACAAAATCAACATCATATAGCAAAATAGAATTAGTGCAATTTGAAGTAGAATCCATCCAAATAATAATTGTCGATTGTTTGATTTTGGTTTTCTTATATTGCCTTCAAATGTTTTATTTACATGATTTATTTTGGGTGTATCTCTTTTTCGATACTCAAAGTGTGTTGGTCATTACAAGAATGGGGTCTGAAGCGTTCACGATGATGATTACTCCTATAAAACTAGCTATCACGCAATTATTACTTTCAATAACATGTTAAAGTTAAATTTTCAATATCAAGGTTTTTCTGAAATACAGTAGTTAGTCAATAAATTCCTTCAATTCCTTGAGATTTCCTTAAAATTTATGAGAATTAAAATGCATACGGTGAGTTCATTTGAATCAACTATTTACCATGTTTTCTTGCATTTAAAGAGGTAATTGCTGGATCGATTTTTGATACACCCTAGTTTCAAGTGTCGTGTATTATTCTCTACGAATCTAGTAAGAAGACAAAAGACTTGGTATTCGCTGCTTCTTTACTGAGCACACGTGGCATCAATGAGTAAGAGTAAATACTATAGTAGGCTTGGAGTCAAACTGGGTAGGTTGACCTTGTCAGTGTAACAAGTGTGAACCAGCATGGAAAAATATGCGACTAATTGTGTTGTTCTTGTACAAAAAGCTGGTTATAAATAGAGAATAATACATGGCAAAATCCGTATCATATGCCGTATCATCCCCCGAGATACCAATATCAGCCAAAGGGTCTTTAGGCCCGAGGGATGATATTGGTCGAGGGTGATACGGCATGTGATACGGATTTTGCCATGTTTTATACGCTTTATCATATATTTCAACCGGAGAGTATACTATGAACTGCTTTCTGATCCCTAGCACCTGGGTTACCTTCAGTTCTTCTTTTGTCTTGTTTTAAAAGCTTTAAAAGAACTGCTCAATTACTCATCCGAAGCTTGCATAAATTAAACGGAGTTAATTTAATAATTGCAAATTTTTTTTTTAGGGGTGTGATAAAGGGTGCGATAAAGGCCGGGTAGGGGTGTGATAAAGGGTGTGATAAAGGGTATGATAAAGGGTGCGCATCAAAGTTGCGCGATATGGATTAAACAGCAGGCTATTTATCACTACTGTATTTACTACTAAACATAATTATGATAAATAGTTATATCGCTTTAGTATGTGTTAGTTCTGAATTTGCATTTACTTTGCAAATAAATCCATTCATCAAATTCCGAAATGATAGTCGAGCTTTGGATTTGATTAAATTTTGTTGTTAAAATAACGGGGTCTTGTCGTATTCCGGTTTTATATTATGAATTGGAGAAAAATCATTCAAAAACATGTTTATTTTATAACAAATATATTTTATATTGAATGTTCATACAACAGGATCCGTCAATAGCAATAGTCTAAAATCCATGTATAATTAGCCACATTTTAAAAATATTGCTTCCAAATGTTTATTCCATAATCGACATATTCATTCATAGTATCTCATATCGAACTATATCCAGCCTTTAATTTTGCTGTATTGAAGGTAAACGAAAATCCTTCCTGAAAAATAATAACAAAATTATTTTTTTACGAAAAAAACTAATGCAACAAAATCATATATTTTCATATTTACTATGAGGACTTATTAATACAATCAAATGGGGATATCGTTTAGAAAGTGTGAATATGTCTTTTTGTTCATTACTCTTTTTTCATTCTTATCATATTTTATATTTACGATCGATGTATGATAATTATAAACTGTAACATTATACTTTTATAGCGGCATGTATGGTATAAACTTGCGTGGAAAATACAATCAACGACACCCACCCATCGGTATGAATACAATACATTTATTAAAGTATTCTATAGACTTGCTTGATGATACCACCAGCGGCACCAACCCTGAGGTATGAATACAAGTATACATGCTCTAAAGTATGCTCAAAACTTGCATGCATAATACCAACAGCGGTAATGCACATAGACATTAAAGTATGTTATAAACTTTCGTGCATAATATAATTAGCGGCACAAACCCAGTTATATACAAAGGTAAAACATTGCAGCGAAAGTTTTTGGAATTATATTGAATTTAGCTTGAAACCAGCTATATATAAAAGAGAGGCGAAAGATACAAAAAGAACATTTAAACTCATCAGTCGAAAATAAACTGACAACTCTATGTCTAAAAAAGAATTAGATCTACATACAGACAAACATCAGAACACAAAACACAACATAAAAACAAAAGACTGCAACACGAACCAACTAACACGAACCCAATCGAACCTGTGGGTATCTAATCTCAGGTACCCTGGTAAACCAATCTCTGATCCACATGTGGCAGCAACTGTGATGCTCATGTTACTTCAAATCTGGTGATAAGTCTAATTCGGTAGGTCATATAATTGTGTTGACAGGCTTGAGATCATACCTGTATAACAAAATTGGGCAGCTTCTCTTCAATATTTGCTTGAACAGAAAGGCATATAATTAACCATAAAGCAATGCAAACGAAGTAATATAAATGATACTTACCTTAATCAAGCCTGGTAATGTCACCCAGAAACCTAAGTTAGGTATTCTATCTGTGCCCTCTGCCTTTTTCACAGCTGTTTGGAATGCTAACCCTCCAATAAGGTAAACAAATAATAACACAACAACTCTGAAATTGGTAGTGGAATCATTTCATAGTGTTGAAAGCTTGACATATATTTTGGTATATTAGAAATGAATTAGAGCCTGTTCTTGACTTAGATCACGAGGAGTGCTTGAATAATTGATAGGTGTAAATACAGGCCTTTTATGTTTTATATCATGACTTTATCGTCAATATATCTGAATTTTAATATAAATTTCCCATATTTTGTTCGAATATCTCGACATTCCTCCATTTTAAACAGGTTAAGATTCGAATATAATTGCGTTGTCACAAAAACTAACAACTGACAGGACAATTTCAAATGTAAAATATACCGTTTTTTTGCATAACGGTTCATGTGGAATTAATCTAAAGATCTGAAAAGTTCATCCGTTGTGTGAGATAGCATCTTCGGTAATTTTCAGCATTTTCCATTTTGTCCGTTTGTTTTCGAGTGCCTCAGTTTTTGCGAACCAAACCCGAAGAGCTTTATCTTTGATTCGACTTAAAATGCATGGAAGCTTAAATATACAAAAATTAACTTAACATTTCGATTGTATAATTACATAATCAGAAGAATGGATCCACCTGACAGACCACCACCACCACTAGAACCGGATGTGTCTTTAGTTGGACATGCATATTTGCTAGCCAAATACAGATACTGAAAACAATAAAGAAAGTAGTTTCAAATGATCCCTTATACATAATCTAATTATGAATGAAATTAAGTAAAAATCTATACACCATATGAACAATTAGTTTTAGCGATTTCACGAAACACTTTATAATTAACTTTATGTCAAAAAGATGCATATCATGCAAGGCATTCCCAGAAGAGAAAAATAAGCCTTTTAACTTCAAGTTCTGCTGTATTTGTGATGACCTTCCTTACTTTCAAATAAAAATCTTCATGATGACCATACGCAAACCTAACTTTACAGCTAAAGAGAATGGCTATACTTTTTAACGATAGTTGAGCTTCCTTCAATGTGTATATATATGTAACAACATCCGGTAGACATACCTTTTCATTATATAGTTCAGTTGAAAAGCTGATCCATAACTCACGAAACCGCCACGTCTGGCATACAAAATTATAATCCTGGTATAACTATTGAGACTGACACTGTTTGCTGCTGTATTATTTCTGTTAACCCCATGCATGGTTTAACTAAAACGTGTGGTGACTTATCTTTTGCTTTCTGAGCCTTTTTTAAAATTGTATTTATTTGGTTTATTTTAGTTGGACCATACTTTTCTATTTCTCTATTTCTCGAGCTCTGACTTATGATGTTTGTTTTACCGTTGTATTTACTGTTACGTTTTAAGGTTAAAGTAATCGAAAACATAACTGTAATGCAAATTGGTAAAGATAGGATACAACTCACGTAGAAACAACAAAAGAAATAAAGTTTTTTTTATTAGGGTCACGTTTGGTTTAGAGTTCGTGTATAACGTTCAATTAGTTATATGAAAACTTATTTAAAATTGTAGGGGAGTAAGTGTTTAAAGATTGTAGGGGAGTAAGTGTATAAAGATTGTAGGGGAGTAAGTGTATAAAGATTGTAGGGGAGTAAGTGTTTAAAGACTGTAGGGGAGTAAGTGTTTAAAGATTGTAGGGGAGTAAGTGTATAAAGATTCTAGGGGAGTAAGTGTATAAAGATTGTAGGGGAGTAAGTGTATAAAGATTGTAGGGGAGTAAGTGTATAAAGATTGTAGGGGAGTAAGTGTATAAAGATTAGGAGTAAGTGTATAAAGATTGTAGGGGAGTAAGTGTTTAAAGATTGTAGGGGAGTAAGTGTTTAAAGATTGTAGGGGAGTAAGTGTATAAAGATTGTAGGGGAGTAAGTGTATAAAGATTGTAGGGGAGTAAGTGTATAAAGATTAGGAGTAAGTGTATAAAGATTGTAGGGGAGTAAGTGTTTAAAGATTGTAGGGGAGTAAGTGTTTAAAGATTGTAGGGGAGTAAGTGTTTAAAGATTGTAGGGGAGTAAGTGTATAAAGATTGTAGGGGAGTAAGTGTTTAAAGATTGTAGGGGAGTACGTGTTTAAAGATTGTAGGGGAGTACGTGTTTAAAGATTGTAGGGGAGTACGTGTTTAAAGATTGTAGGGGAGTACGTGTATAAAGATTGTAGGGGAGTACGTGTATAAAGATTGTAGGGGAGTAAGTGTTTAAAGATTGTAGGGGAGTAAGTGTTTAAAGATTGTAGGGGAGTAAGTGTTTAAAGATTGTAGGGGAGTAAGTGTTTAAAGATTGTAGGGGAGTAAGTGTTTAAAGATTGTAAGGGAGTACGTGTATAAAGATTGTAGGGGAGTTAGTGTTTAAAGATTGTAGGGGAGTAAGTGTTTAAAGATTGTAGGGGAGTAAGTGTTTAAAGATTGTAGGGGAGTAAGTGTATAAAGATTGTAGGGGAGTAAGTGTATAAAGATTGTAGGGGAGTAGGTGTATAAAGATTGTAGGGGAGTAAGTGTATAAAGATTGTAGGGGAGTAAGTGTATAAAGATTAGGAGTAAGTGTATAAAGATTGTAGGGGAGTAAGTGTTTAAAGATTGTAGGGGAGTAAGTGTTTAAAGATTGTAGGGGAGTAAGTGTTTAAAGATTGTAGGGGAGTAAGTGTATAAAGATTGTAGGGGAGTAAGTGTATAAAGATTGTACGGGAGTAAGTGTTTAAAGATTGTAGGGGAGTAAGTGTATAAAGATTGTAGGGGAGTAAGTGTATAAAGATTGTAGGGGAGTAAGTGTTTAAAGATTGTAGGGGAGTAAGTGTTTAAAGATTGTAGGGGAGTAAGTGTTTAAAGATTGTAGGGGAGTAAGTGTATAAAGATTGTAGGGGAGTAAGTGTATAAAGATTGTAGGGGAGTAAGTGTTTAAAGACTGTAGGGGAGTAAGTGTTTAAAGATTGTAGGGGAGTAAGTGTATAAAGATTGTAGGGGAGTAAGTGTGTAAAGATTGTAGGGGAGTAAGTGTTGTAGGGGAGAAAGTGTTTAAAGATTGTAGGGGAGTAAGTGTTTAAAGATTGTAGGGGAGTAAGTGTTTAAAGATTGTAGGGGAGTAAGTGTATAAAGATTGTAGGGGAGTAAGTGTATAAAGATTGTAGGGGAGTAAGTGTTTAAAGATTTGTAGGGGAGTAAGTGTTTAAAGATTGTAGGGGAGTAAGTGTTTAAAGAGACCCAATTCCAAACCAAACTAGCAAACAGAACCTCAATCTACAAAATTAAGTTACTGGCCAGAACACACTGCAATATATAACTCGAATAAAACTTCGGACTGAACATAACAAATTTCAATAACATTTCTGTCGTGTTTGAAATCGTTTCGCCCAGTGCTTTTTTTAGAAGGAACAACCATCGGACGAAATAGTTACAATAGATGTGCATGAACCTGTATGTTCCACTAACAGCTAGGCTATGTAAACAGTTTTGCAATACGTATATGTTATGTCATTGTATAACACATATTAGAATGTTAAAACTTACATAGTTACCATCAGCTACAATTTCACCCAGCACATTTAATGCCCCCTCCTGATCAGGTTCACATTGGAGATAAGTATATGTAGTTCTGTAAATAATTTTTAATAATTGTATTTCTTGACTTGGCAAAGAATGCCGTTATGGTATTATTTGATACCCAAAGAATCTTCGTCATATGTTCATTACAAAATGCTAATCAAATAATTTAAAAATTAGACTGTTGAGGACAACACAAAAGTAATATCACTAAGAATGTTCTTTTATAAATGTGTTAATATAAAATCCCGTTCTGATTTATGTTTGCATAGCTTAGTTGCAGAGTTCTAGCCGTTTCCCTGTACTATAATTCTTGGCAGTTTCGTCTTTTTCGGGATATACCTCAGTAAGCATCATACGATTTCCCAAAATGCCTGATATCCGATTACCTATAGTATACTAATATGCTATAATATATACTATATGATTTCCTATATGCCAATACTAGTGATATGCACTTCGTCCTCTATCACATGTACATGTATCACCATTTTCATATTGAATTTAATAACACAAAATACTGACCTTAAAACGTCACTCGTAGCTGAATACACAAGAGCGAGGCCGTTTTGCTCATCATACTGAAATCTTGCACTATCTTGTGTTCCTGCACTGAACCCAGCACCATTCCGTATCTGACATACCTAGACAAAGTGTTATTGGTATATTCGATATTCAAATTATATTTTCTTTTATGAACAAACGTACCTCCATATTCTTATTCTAATATGATACATCTGTAAAATGATATTAAAATGATGCCAAAAGTTAGAATAAGAAACAGCAGTGAACAAGTTTGCTACTAAAAGATACTAGTATATTAAATATAAAAAGATGTGATATGATTGCCAATGAGACAACTCTTTACAAGATACAACAATGACACAGGATTTAACAACTACAGATCGAAACAATCCAAACGAGAAAACTAACAGCCTAATTTATGTACAAACTAAATGATGATGAATCATGAACGAAAAAAAAAATCATATGTGACACAGCAACAAACGACAGATGTACTGAATTACAGGCTCCTTACTTGGGACGACACATACAGAGTGTGGCGGGGTTAAACATGTTAGCAGCCCCCCTTACCTGGAAAATAAAATAACTAAATGAATAACGGAAGCTATAATATATACCAATTTCCTTTTCTCTGTGCTTTTAATATAATGAAACCACGGATACCGCAGAACAATGATTTGGGGTCCGTTTTGACCTTGCATATGTTTTCTCGATAAGATTTCCTTCACGATCCTATACTAGAGCTTTCACGATCCAATTGTAATACTAAACTACCACACAGACATTATTATATACACATGTATATTTCTCTATATAAAGATATAGAATGATATGTATGATAATATATGCATTTACATAGTTATTTCTTTTACATTTAATAAATTATTAGTATACCATGAGGTTTGCTGTCCAATAAAAAGACCAGAGTAACAGACAAAGGGTCATATTATATTATATATTTTTATTATCATAAATTGTTTGCTTCATTTGCTTTGATATTTTATATTTATCGATTAAATCAAAATCAATCATATTATGTACTGTGTTTAACCTATTTTTAATTTACTTTACATTATGTTTGAAAATTATATTGTAATTATTTTGCTCATTTGGGCGCCATGATTGGCAAATAAAATGTTTGTTTGTTTGTTTGTTTGTTTGTTTGTTTGTATATATGTTTCTAACCACCGTTAGGTATTCTTTTGTGATCTTTTTTCTCCATTTAACGAATGACACCCGTTAATACTATCATGCCTTATTGGAATAATTTTCCCAGTCGCGATTTGCTTTAACTGGTAATTACTGTAGAACTTACTGAAACATCATTACACGCATTTTCTGTAAAACTGTAACAAGGGTTATACGAGAAGACGTCACCAGCGCCGGCGTCAGGTACATCTTTATATCTATAATAAAACAAATGCAAAGATAATTTAACTAAAGAACAAAAAGAAATCAAAGTACTGAAGTACTGAACATCGGATGGCCGCAAGTTCTCGTGGATGGTCCGACAAACACTTGTCCCAGAAAATGAAATTACATCTCTATACATGTAAATGAGGTTAATGTACAGATATTTATTTTTTTCTGAGACAAGTTAGTGACTGTGCGTGGGTGATAAATTAATGACAGGGAATTCATCCTCACCGTAATGACTATTATGTTGTAGTGATACAAATCAGTATACTCTGGTTTATTGATATATATTATATTAATATTTGTATATTAAAAGAGGGACGAACGATACCAGAGGGACAGTCAAACTCATAAATCGAATATAAACTGACAACGCCATGGCTAAAAATGAAAAGGACAAACAGACAAACAATAGTACACATGACACACCATAGAAAACTAAAGAATAAACAACACGAACCCTACCAAGAACTAGGGGTGATCTCAGGTGCTCCGGAAGGGTAAGCAGATCCTGCTCCACATGTGGCACCCGTCGTGTTGCTTATGAGATAACAAATCCGGTAAATAGTCTAATTTGGTAGGTCACATTTATAAAAGGGAAGGGGATTGTAATTACGACGTAAGGAACATATCCGATATCATTTGTGAAACGGTTATTCCATAACGGTCAACCAACTCGTGATGGCGTCCGTAAAATTTACGAAGAGATGATTTCAACTTCACCATTTGGAACTCTTGATTTAATAGCTTCCTTGTGAGCAACAACACTCTATCAAGAAAATCATGATAGCAAATGCAAGCACGGGAATATCGTATCAATTAGGAGATATATACACCGTATGCAGGTGCTGCTGGAATGTTGCTACTTAGAAATGGAAAGTTCACAATTGGAAAGTAACACGTATATATAAGTTTCATGCATTTGTATATCATTCTATTCTACTATATTAATAATAGTGCAGTGCAAGTGATTGGTGGACACTCTTCTGTAATAATTCGATTGTTCTACTAGATTGGATTTGAGAAGGCATTCGTATTTTCCCGCAAAAAAGGTTTAATCTCCGATGCGGGGTTATCGTTCCTTAAGATTGCAAACGTTCTTGAGATATTCTTCCGCATGCGTGTGCATAGATATTAATGTGGTTTTTTTTTTACTTATATGTATATATATTTAAAACAAAACATTTTAATGTTATAAATTTGTCTTCTTTAAAAAGTATTTGATGCGTATTCAATGAAGAAATGAATTTATAACAAGCGATAAGAACGTTATTTTGCACTTTTGCACTCGATCATTTCAGCGTATTCAGCATGTTTATAAATCGGTTAAAAACCCAAAACGAATATTACGTAATGGAAATATATCGATAGCAATACACCGGAATGCCCTTACGGCCATCCGCTGTAAAAAGAAAACTTAGCGATTTTCTCAAATCTATTTCACAGATGTCATTATCATGGAATGCGTATTATAATGGGTCCTTAATGATGTTTTTCGCCTTTTGGTATTGACGATGAACATATTTGTAACGGTGACATAAACCGGATAGGATCACAACAAAAACAAGCTGACAAACTCCATTTTTACTGAGCTTTTTTTCTGTTTTTTTTTTTTTGCTCTTTGGTCGCGTTGTTGTCTCTTTGACATATTCCCCATTTCCATTTTTTATATTTTTTTTATTTTCTTTGATTTATTTTTAAAAAATGATTCAGAAAAGTCATATAACATGTGTCAATTATAAAATTGTAGACAGTAGTCTACTCACCAGTTTTCTGCTGTCAGCTTTGGTTTATTTTTGTGTGCTGATTGTTAAAAGACAACTTTTTCGTACTTATTCAGAACTATAACAAATAAAGTAATCCGGCCAACAATCGGGTGAGGAACAAATTGATATCTTAGCCATGTTAGCATGGACCTCATATGACGTTGCTTAATTTTTGTGTTATTGATTTCAAAATATTTTGTCTTCAAAACTCTCTAACGAAATATTATTTGAAGAAATGGTAATCAGATACATGAAAAAAGATTAAGTTGTCAGCACTTAAAAAACTCGTATCAAAACTTACTGCAGGAGTAATTTCAACTTACTTCGGGTTTCCGCTCGTCAACCCCAGCGGTGATAAGTCGATGACAGTCCCATCATCTAGTTTACATTTACACGAGTTTACCTTAACACAAGTAAACCCATAACATCTTTCTGTCAATAGTGAAACAACAAATAAAAGGCAAAATAATGAATAGTGAGTCATCTTCATACAATTTACGGATAACGAAAGTTGCAGTTGTTCCACTTCTTAGTAAACGTTTAATGCATTAAAGAATTTTTCCTTTGAAGATAGCTCAATTTGATATTCATTTTTGCAATTATGAATATTTAGTTTTCCCTAAAATGTCCATTTTAATAGATTAACGTGATGTTTATCATGTGATTTGATAAAGCAAAATTTATCTTTAATTGATATGAGAAGTGAATATTGTTTCACTATATATATATATATATATATATACAACTCGTCTAAACATCAACCCAACAATGTTAGATCTGTAAATTTGCTTTCTCAAATTTTTGGTTTTTCCCTCGCCGGGATTCGAACCCATGCTATATATATATATAAGTACGTCTGAGTCAGTGACAACTCTACAGCAGATGTATACATCGGATCGCCATCAATGATGGTGATACATGGCTGTGTACATAATGTATATACAACTCGTCTAAACATCAACCCAACAATGTTAGATCTGTAAATTTGCTTTGGCAAATTTTTGGTTCTTCCCTCGCCGGGATTCGAACCCATGCTACTGTGATATCGTGACACCAAATCGCCTGCACTGCAGCCGTCCCGCTAGACCACACGACCACCTGAGCCCAGGTGCACTTTGGCATGTCAATTAGCATTGTCCCTTGGTGCCTCTTGCAGTTGTGTCACTTTAAATAGTACTGACTCCTCTGCACCAGGCACGATGATGACATACCAGTTATGTGCAACTTCTTACAATATCACCATATCATTAATGTCCCGATACACATTTTAAAATGCACCACGATGCCATATAGCACCGTCCCTTGGTGCCTCCTTCAGTTCAGCTAGATATATTTAACCTACCCACAGTATTAATTTTTGTAACTTTCTAGAGGTGTGCCTGAGACGAAGGTTTTATATATACATGATATACTCCTATATATATGTACTAATAATATGTTAACTGTTGTTTCTTATTTGTGTTTGTAACTATGTATACTGTATTGTTTATTGTATTTGTAAAAGAATAATAGTATAATGATATTATATTATGCTCCTTATGAGCCCATTTTATGAAAATAAAGCATCTTCTTCTTCTTCTATATGTAATTTGTAAAAAAAAGTCTTTTAAACCAATAGACACCGTGATGCCATGCATACGAAAGAAAGAATTGTCTGATGATTTTTGTTTGTAGAAGATATCAAACAGAAAAGAAAGGCTTATTATTAAGATCAAATCTATAAAATGAAAACCCTCAAGGTTGATTGATAAAATATTTTGTGTATCGCGATAAGTCAAGGTCAGTAGTACGATCAATACTTTGTGTATCTCATTTGTTTGATGAGCTGATAAATAAATAGTCATTTCATCAGTTTAATAAAAGCAATCAGATAAAACCAATATGACTTTTTCTCTGTTTGTGTACTTTTCCCTATTTGTTATATACAAAAAAGGAAAATTACAAAAGGAAAATCAAATCGGAAAGTCCCTAATCACATGGCAAAATCAAATGACAAAACACATCAAAAACGAATGGACAATAACTGCCATATTCCTAACTTGGAACAGGCATTTTCAAATGTAGAAAATAGTGGATTAAACCTGGTTGTATAGCGCTAAACCTCTAACTTTGAACGACAGTCTCATCAAATTCAGTTATATTTACAATGATGCGTGAACTTCAGGCCCGTAGTCAGGAATTTCCAAGGGGGGTTATAGGACTCATAATAGAAATATAACATAATGAGATATTATAGAACAATAACATACTGGCAGGATCTTTTAAAGTACAGAGTCACGTTATACATGTTATAAGAACCAACGAAACACAAAAAGTCGCATATAGAAAACACACCAGCAAAAATGAAAGATATAATACAAACACATTGACGGGATGTATAAGTACCAAGCCACGTCAATGGATATCACAGAAAACAATCCAACAGTAAAAGTAATATAAATAATAGAACAAAGACAAATAAAAAAACAATGTAACACGTTGTAAAGATGATAAACCGTCAGCATGCAGAGACCATCATGTATTATTTGTGAAATTGATACGGAATATTTATCGAAGTTGATACGGAATATTTATCAACAAGGTCTTGGTACCTTCCGATGCACTTTTTTAGAAAAAGGACGAGACGTTCTTTGACATACCCCTGGTTCATCAACTTTCGGCTCAGACACTGATGACGTTTTACAAAGTCTGAGTAGGAGCTGCAAGCTCTTGAATATCGAATAAGTTGGGAAATGTATATCCCATATGTAGGTAAAGTTGATATATTGCTACTAAGGTTGGGGAAATTTATAATTTCAAAATTAAAATCGTCTCGTTTGTCATAGATTCTGGTACTAAGATGACTGTGTAAGTCAAATTCGAGATATAAGTCTAAAAATGAGGCGGAGGAAGCCGTGTCTGTTGTTTCCTTAATTTCTAGTTCTGGAGATATATTAATGGGACCCAATCAGAAAAGTTCGGATTGTTTATGGAAAGAACATCATCAATATATCTGAAAGTGAAATTAAATAATCTGGTTTCTTTGATCCTCTTGCTTTTGACAAGTGTCTGAAGGAACTCCGATTCATATGAAAAAAGGAAAAGGTCGGCAAGGAGAGGCGCACATGTTGAAAAAGTCTACCTCCAAACTCAACAAATATGTTGTCAATAAGAAACTCCAGCATACTGATCACTTGTTCTTCTGTGTAGCATGTTTTACCTTTTTGTTTTTCGCTGTTAACAAATTATGCCTTATGATATCACAAAGTAATACATTGTTCTTTCCCCCTATTTGCCATTTATATAACAACATTGTTCTTTTTTTCTTTCTGTCATATACAACATTTGACTTTTTGTTCTTAATAATATAACATTGTACTTTTTGTTTTTTGTCATACACAACATTGTTCTTATTTTCTTTGTCATATATATGTACATTGTTCTTTTTTTCTTTGTCATATACACGTACAACAGGGTTCTTTTTTCACTTTGTCATATACACCTTCAACATTGTCCTTTTTTCACTTTGTCATATGCACGTACAACATTGTTCTACAAGCGTAAACACTTTCAACAAAATTCGAAATAGTGCCCTTTTACGTTCACTTTGCCTTTATATCGTATATAATTCGGGGAGTGGGAAAAAAGTATTAATAACCATACACATTATTTTTGATAAAAAGAAACAACAACCCCGAAACATTGCTTTATAATTTTTTGAAAGATATACTAGTCGTTGGACAAAAGTGAGTTCCTACTAAAAAAATGCCCTATCATTTCAACTAAAATCGATATTTTTCAAAAAGTTATTACCGAGTAACTGTATGAGCGATTTTTATAAAATAGCTACCATAAGATGCCGAAATGTGTGAAGCTTTATTGTTTATTTGGCCATGATGATAATTCATTCTTATGTCAAATATATGACGAGGTGAGCACAAAGAAAAATATTTCTTGAAAAGTTTGCTACGTATATTACTACCAAATTAAAATGGTGAAAATTTGCATTTGTGTTTAACCAATTAGATAATAAAAACGCACCTCACCAAAATTATAGCCAAGTAAAAAATTAAACTTCAGACATTTCTGCATCTTATTTTATAAGAATCGCTCATAGATTTACTTGGTAATAATTTTTTTGAAAAATATCGATTTTAGTTGAAATGATAGGACATTTTTTGAATGGGAACTCACTTTTGTCCTATGACTAGTGATCAAAGTTTGTATGGTTGATGGATGAATGACGTTCAGCGTCAAATATTACATGTTTATTCATGACAATTACCTATGAATATGTCATACATTAAATCTGACTGATACCCTAAGTTGTTTTCTTTAACATATAATATATGTACATGCTAAACTGGATAGCACATCCTCATTTTTACGAAAATGCTGTTTACCGTGCCTGGAAATTTAGAAACGATTCTGGTAAACTTATCAAAACTTGAAATAAACGTATTCTAAAAGGTTCCCGATTCAACACTGTAATTAGATCTTTAAATATTATTTTCATTGGTATTAATATTGATTTTATTATCAGTAAATCAAAAGCAAACTACATATTTTGTGTATCTTGGCATTACACAATGTCATGTTTTTCTCTGACTGTTTATGAAGTCTTTACACTAAATTCATTGGATTTTGGATGTGCACTGATGAATAATTTAGTCTTAGATGCCTGATTTGTTTTATTATAGTTGTTATTGGATGTGAACTAGCTTCCAGGAATTGCGAGTACTCTTAGATATGTACCGTTAGTGTCTTTTTGTTATTGGGATACACAAGTACCCGGCCACGTCTATTCTTTGTTTTTGTTAGATGTATTTCATGTTGTACTGTTACACCGATTTCACAGATAAAAGGAGGGTGGGGATCTCACTAAGATGTTTAACTCCAACATATTCAGTATATATGTGCCTGTCCCAAGTCCGGCGCCTGTAATTCAGTGGTTGTCGTTTGTTGCTGTGTTACATATTTGTTTTTCGTTATTTTTTCGATTATTGAAGCCGACTATTCGATCTTTTTAAATGTGCTTTGCTCATTGTTGAAGGCCGTACGGTGACCAATAGTTACTTTGTTAATGTTGGTGTCATTTGATTTCTTCGTGGCCAATAAAATGGTGTTCAAGAGTAAAAACTTCCGTATATTTTGTATTCTGTATAATAATAAATAAATTGTACTGAAAAATACTTCTTAAATTTGATTTTCAAAGGTTAGAAAAATAACCGCCAGCGCCGTACGTCAAAGATAGCAACTGGCAATGTTCATTGTTTTTGATATCATGTTATTACTTTGTATGCTGACCTACTTTTGTCGTGTTGTTTTTGGTAACAGGAACGTACGTTTATTATATATCACCATATTAATATGTTTCATCTGTATACCCTTTTTGTCTACCATGTTGCCGATAGCAGTATGACTCGCCGTGAACACAATTTGATATGGAGACAAGCGTTTTGTTTTGAAATTTCGTACATGAGGCATTTGCCTCAATGTAGTTACGGCCCTGTTAAAATAAAAGTGGGGTAAGGTTTCCTGAGACGATATACCTCAAGTTAAATGAAACCAATTTTCAGACATTTCAAGTATATTTGAATAATATTTATACTTTTATTATTAAAAAAATTGGGAAGTGTATCCCGATTTTTTTGGGGAAAAAGATGAATTTATGAAGAATCTGGTGCCATCTCATACTTTCGATTAGACCTACTACTGAGTTATTTTTTCAATACATTGCAAGTCAGGTTATTTATTTTCAAACTACCACAGAACAAACCATTTATTTTTGTGATTATCACGGCTGAGTTATTTATTTTCAAAATCCTCCTGCCCCCCCCCCCCCCCCCAGAATATCAAAAGGTCGTCCCCTTAGTACCGGTAAGATGATAGACATGCATTTAATGTAAGCCGATTGAATTCAGTTTGTAGAAAAGGGAAATAACGTTGCGTAGAGACAGGCTTTATTTTTTTTTGCTATCATAAAACATTAAAAAAAAATGATTTTGCAGATATTTAAATGAATGGCAGATAGAGAATAGAAAAAAAACCAATTTGAAATGCGTTATCCTGACACTGTACGCACCGGAACTGGACTTATGATAAATATATTTCAATAAGACCAACTTTTTGGGATTTTATTACTTCTTATTCTGTAATATCCGTAAAATAAAAGTGATTAAAAGTCGTCACAACGTGGAAGTTGAAGTAAAAGCTGGCAGCTCTCTCCACTTAATCATCATCATATTACCATTTATAGAACTGACATTTTCGTATGAAAAACATGTAACAATGAGAATAAAATAAATTCAAGATGGAGTTTTGTGTACAAAATTAAAGTACAGTATTCCAATATATGGTTATGTTCAAAATTGAACAATATAATTTTTGAAATATAACTTATATTTGGATCAGTCAATTTTTCGTTATTGGCGAATCTATAGGACCATAAAAGGACACAAAATGTATCTTCTCTTTTAATATGTCATTTACACACAGTAGTCACTTTATAAACAATAACGAACAGTTCACACAGAGAACGACATTCTTAGTGATTCTATGAGTCAATATATTTAGATTTGTTGTGGTTGTTGGTTTATTCTTTGTTTTTCGTCAATTTCGTCGTATTCCGATTTTCTTCCACATGTAAAGACATAAACTACCCCAGCCTACAAGAGATACCATACATTATATAAAGTTATATAGTTATTTTTTTTAAATTTTACACATTAGTGAATTTTATTTATTATAATCTCAATTATTGCACGGACCACTCCACATATGTATAACTGTACCTGTATCTGAATAAGAACTAGTGTTGGACGTTTACAATCTGAATGAAATATAGTACTTCATCAATACCATCACCTTGTCTCATGAATATACAGTCCTATTTTATTCATTTTTTATCTTCAAGCTTTGTTTTGTATACAATTATTAATTTGTTTTGTATAAACTATATATCATTATATAATCTATGCCGTTAGTTTTCTCGTTTGTATTGTTTTACATTTGTCATTTCGGGACCTTTTATAGCTGACTATGCGGTGTGTGCTTTGCTCTTTGGTGAAGGCCGTACAGTGATCTATAATAGTTGTTAATTTCTGTCTCAGTTGGTCGCTTGTGGGGAGTTGTCTCATTGGCAATCATACCACATATTTTTTTTTATATATATTTGTACCATTATTTTTTTAAAAACTATCGATTGCTACGTTCCGAAAAAACTACTACACGAGAGGACGTTCCACCGATGTATCAAAAATTTATAATGACAATTATATTTCATTTTGAAAATTTTAAGAAAATTGAAAATATTTTTTTTAAGTTTCCATGGAATGGCAAACCAGATAAAATCAAAAGAAATGTACTAATTGGATCATATGATACTGGTGGACTAAAGATGCCTCATATTGAATCCTTCTGTTATTCACTAAAAATGACATGGATCTATAAATTATTAGACCCTTTTAATCATTCTCCTTGGAAAATTCTTTTTAATGATAAATATAGAAAATATGGTGCAGATAAAATATGGATGATGAATAAGGATAGTATTGAACAAAGGAGTAGGTTCAATAAGACCCCTTTTTGGCCCCAAAATTAGGCAGTTTTGCAAAATTGTGAAAATGTAATCGTTTAGCTATTGTTTGGAAAGAAGAATGCTTCTGCTACATAAACATGTGCTGTTTTTGACAATACAATGTACATATATCGTGTACTAGCATCATAAAGTCATGCTTAATTACTGAAATCTTCACAATTATAGCATTTTAGTTAAATTTTAGACGGTTTCCGTCTTAAATGAAAGTGGCCGCATTCGCGTTCATTCATAATATTGAAATGTAAGTTGTATTTGATGATAATACATAACATATATAAAGGTTGAGGATGAACACGGATGCGGCCACTTTCATTTTTGACGAAAACCATCTGAAAAGTGACGTTTTTTGGCATATTTGATAGATTTTTCACATTTAAACTTCAATCGGAGCGTTTTTAATGACTGAATCAGTTAAAATATTTTACATAAACTTATCGAATCAATTGAAATAGACACTTAAGTGTTTAAAAAGTGTCATAAATATCTCGTTAGATGAAACTGAAATTTGGGGCCAAAATCGGCCCTTACCGGACCTACTCCTTTCAATATATTTTAATAGATTTTGGAAGGACATCCTACTAAATTGGGCTAAACTGAGGAATGCTACCCATGACCATAATGATTTTATGGGTCAACCTATTTGGTTTAATACACTTTTAAAAATTGATAATAAAACTATTTTTTATGAAAAATGGTGTGAGGCAGGAATATTTTTTGTCAATGATTTACTGAACGAGAACAATGAATTTCTGTCTTTTAATCAATTTAAAGAAACATATGATATTGATACAAATTTTCTTCAATTCTATGGTATATATCATATGATCCCAAGCAGTTGGAAGGACCACATCAAAAACTGTGAAAAGAAAATCAACATTACTTGTGATAATTTAGACTTTTTGAAAACAAATCAGAAATCATGCCCATATTTTTATAAATTATTTTTGTCTACTTATCATGAAAACCCCATAAAATCACAAAATAAATGGAAAGAAATTTTGCATATGGAAATAGCTAACTGGGATCTTTTCTATATGCATCCTTTCAAGTGTTCTTTGAGTAATAAAATGATCATTTTTCAATACAAAATTCTGCAAAGAATTTTATGCACAAATGATCTGCTATATAAGTGTAAACTTAAAGAAACACACCTATGCAGTTTTTGCAATGAAACAAAAGAGACAATAGAACATATTTTTTGGGAATGCAACATTGTCAAAAACTTTTGGCTCCAACTAGTTGATACACTACTTTCAGATTGTAATTATGAGCTTCTGATATCAAAACAAAACATCCTCTTGGGATCAGATATTATAGATATCTCGGGAAATTTTTTCACTGTTCTCATGAAGTACTATATTTATTCTTGTAGATTGAACTCACTGGTACCTTGTGTTAAGATTGCACTAAAGAAATTGAAAAAATATTATACTATTGAAAAACTATCTTCCACTTTTCACAGTTCTCCTGCAATAGGTGAAAAAATAGAAAAAAAATGGGAACCATTTCAACAACTAATTTTATGATACAAGAAAGATAACTCATATTTGACTGAAAACAACTGGATGCACATCACAATTGGACAGTGGTTAGTGTGCATCCTATAGATATTATATATATATATGTATGGAAGATTTAAATATGTGTTACTATGTTATGATAATAGGAGTTAAACTACTGTTTTTTTTTATATATGATTTCTAGATATTTTTGGGAGAAAAAATAACAACAAAATATAGATATATGTCACTATATATATACAATTTATTTTTAATTATTTTTTTATTATGAGTACATGTATGAATAGAATAATTAGGTTGCATTAATAATAATTATAATCGTTTAATATCAATTTAATCGGATATGAATATAAGTCAATGATTTTTTATATTTATTTTATTTATTTTTTGTTTGTTTGTTTTTTGTACTTTTTGTTTTTGTTTGTTTGTTTTTTTGTTTTTTTGTTTTTTGTTTTTTGTATTTTTTTGTATGGGGAGGGGGATGTTCATATAAGCACTGACACTGACAGGTCAAAATGAATAAACATGTTTTGTATTTTTCTTTGATAAAATGCATATAAATATTGTATGAGGTGAAGAAATACAAAATAAAGAATTATAAAAATAAAATAAAATTATATTTCATAAATACGACAACAATTATGTGTGCACACCACGCGTATCTGGTATAAAATTCATTAACAATGCTCAAGATAGGAAAGTTTGAAAAAACAAAAAATAAATGGTTTAGAACAAAAAAATAGACCGAGGTGGTTTTATTCGAAATCTACAGTAGATTTGATAATTCATAAATACCGCAGTAATTGCTACTTGGCTGCTGATATTTTTGGGGATTGAAAGTGCAGCGACAGTAGCAAATATCGAGACCTAAAGGCTTTGAATATCCAAATATAAAGTACATACCTTTATTGAGGAGCCCACGGCTGACCAGAACGGATAATTAGGTATTATTTCTTTCCCTGTAGCTCCATTTATCTTTTGATATGCCATACCTCCCAGTAAATATACTCCAATTAAACAAGCAATTCTACAGTACGAAAACAATCATAATTTTGTGTTGGTCAATCATAATGGTTTAAAAACAAAAACAACCTACTCCCGAGTACGATAGATATGATGCAAAAGAACATATTATAATCTCCAAAAAGAATCACCATATTAGCCATTTTTGAACTAAACATGCAGATTTTATTTCGGAGTCGTAGGATGATAAAAAGCAAAATTTGACATCCCTCAAAGGAGTAACTAACGGCTAAATATTTACTAAAACCATTCAAATAGGATGAAAGTCAGACTAACGTACTTTTATACATCTTACAAACAGTTTATTTTCAAAATATTGTTGACATTTTGCTAATTGTATCTTAGTAACGCACTTTCTCATAGACACCTAATGTTTCCAAAGGAGCCATGCAAATTAGGTCAAGGTCAGATAAATTCTGAAACACCTTAAATCAAAGTAATGCATCACCTATAGTTGACATACTACTTAAAATAGTACACGTATCTCGAAAAAGAACATAAAAACGAAAACTTAGTTAACATTGACAAATTATAAACCATTCAAAGGAGATAAATAAATAAAAGTCAGATGAGACACATAGGACAGACATCTTCACTCAGGATACACATTTAAGGGTGCCTTAATTTATAGAGCTACATAAATGGTTAGGGAACGACCATTTAACTTCAGGGTTGTGGTCTAGCAGATGACAACAAAAATTATTCTGAATTCAGATTTTTCATATAATACCTTATAGTGTTAAATTCTAAAATAATTTGATTGATAGCATAGAAAGAAAACAAAAATTCCGCGCTTTTTTTTTCTGACGCAGGCTAAAATCCATACCACCTTTGGAGTTGAATGGTTGCTACCTTAATTATTAGAATTTTTACAAGCCCCACTCTTAATGTTGCCTTTTTTACATCTCGAATAGGGATTGTTAACAAATAGTTTTCAAAAATGTAATGTTCGTAATATGCTACTTGCTTTATTCAATTAGACTGATTTGATATTCCTAAGTGTAAACTTTTTTAATGAAAGAGTTAACAAAGTGTGCTCTTTACACATTTACTTCTTCCGTTTATTAATACTTACATTATACCTATTACGGATCCTGCACTCAAACCACTGTCCGGATTTGATATAGTTGGAGACGTCGTAAATCGACATGTATGCTTGCTATGTAACTCAAAGTACTGCAAACGAAAACATATGAGAATGTATGTATTTTGTGGAATCAGATGTGATCATATTTGGATTTATTCGTTCTATCATACATGTTATGGTCTGTTTCTTTCAGTTCTATAAATCTTCAACAATGTTTACTTTCCTGTACTAAATTCCTATAGAATCCCGAAAGGATTTTTGCATGTTTTCTTTTAAACATGGGTCATGACTTTTTCGTTCCGAGCAGATCTATATGACTACAATTTGTTAAGAAATACGTATTTCTCGATGGTACATAAAACAAATGGATGGATTTTAAGTGCATCATACGTCTAACATTTGAATTGAATATGGTGTTAATATTTTATGAAAAATCTTTAAAGCATAAAAAGTATGATATTGATCTACTAGTATATGACTTGATAACTTACATATTTACCACTCCCTGCAGGCTCTTCACCTTTGACTATGAATTGTCCTTCCTGGGTTTTATCACAGAACAATATTAAATATGCTGTCCTGTGAATAGTGAATAGTGATTACAGATTATACATTACATTTAAACTGTTTCTATGTGCGTGTGCATGTGGCTTAGAACTCATTAATATTTGAACACTGTATAAAGTCCTTATGGAAAATGATACTGAAAAGTGTCTGCGTTTTTAGAATTTTTGTTTTTCTATTTGTCAAGGTACTATAATAAATGTACTAAATTCAACACGGATTTTTCATTTAACAATTTGTTTATAAAACTGTTATCAGTGTCCTATCCAAGAATTTTAACCAACGATACATAAAGTACTGCAAAAGAATTTTCTATCAGCTGAACTGTTTTCTTGCCATGTGACCAAAACAGCAACTATTGGTTATTTCTATGTCGTCGTACCCGATTACGTTCCTTTTGGAATTCATGCGATTGCGACAGTTTTTGTTTCTTAACTTGCGAGTTGTATTAAAAAAAAATGCTTAATGATATTTGAACATCGGAAATCTACTGTCGCTTCTTATTAATGCAATCAAGTCTTTGTACTTGTATTGTTTGTTGTATGTTGTATGTTCCATGTGTTCAGTTTCATTGACAAATACCAAAATCACTCTCTTTGTTTTGGCTTATAGTTTTAAGATTTTTAAAAGTAATTATTGTTTTGGATATCTGCGTTTACTTTTCAAACACAGTTAACCATAAATAAACATTCGATCCAATACAATGTGACCTCATATGGTGGATGGTCTAGGGCAGGGGTTATCTGCCCATTGTTTCTTCCTTTCGGAGGGATCGGTGTTCGTGGTTGGTGCGGTCTTTAATACTACGAGATATGTTTTTCCATTGCTGTTATCCCTTTTTGTGTATCATAACTTGCAATGCGACGTCGGTAGAGACAAGATTTATAAAATACAAATCATTTGTTAACATTATTAGAGTGCTTACATAGGCTATGCCTGTTTCCCAATCCAATTCAATTTATTTGAATAAAATATTGTTTAAACTAATTAAACATCATTACAATAAACGGAGTAGGTCCGGTAAAGGCCGATTTTGGCCCCAAATTTCAGGTTCGTCTGATGAAAGATTTTGGACACTTTTTGTACACGTAAGTGTCTACTTCAGTCGATTCAATTGATTTATGTGTAAGATTTGAACTGTTTTTATCATTACAGACGCTCAGATTCAGGCTAAATTATGAAAAATCTATCGTCAAATATGCCAAAATGTGTCACTATCCAGATGTTTTTTTGCCATAAATGAAAGTGGCCGCATCTATGTTCACTCTCAACCTTTATATATGTTATGCATTATCATCACATACAACTTAGATTTAAATATCAAGAATGGACACAAATGCAGCCACTTCTATTAAAGACGGAAACCGTCTAAAATTTAACTCAAATGCCAAAATTGTAAAGATTTCAGTAATTTAGCGTGACTTAATGATGCTAGTACTCGGTATATGTGTATTGTATGGTAAAAAAACAACCCATATTTATGTAACAGAAGTATTTTACTTTCCAGTAAATAGCTAACAGTTTATATTTTAACAATTTCGTAAACTGCTCATATCCAACTCAGTTAGACATCACGTGACTTTTGTGGCGTATTCTGGCCGCCATTTTGTATTATATTTCCCCATATAAAATGCATAGATGCTTCAATAAAGTTTAATTTTCTCATAAACCTGACCAGTTTTCTAAGTTTTGCAAATCAATCCTTGATATTCAAACATATTTTTATCAAACAATGTTGGTCCTAACAGTTTAATTTTTGATTAAAGTCGGTCATTTTAGACTTATAAAAACATGCACTTTTCTCGTCATTTCTCCGTTGCCTCAATGCTAAATTACCGATACCCATGTCTACTTGTACAACAAATAAAGAAATTCCGTACATTAAAAACACACTTTGCAAATCGATTAAGTATATTAAAACATATATCTGGCGAAAAATACTACTTAAAACAGTTTAATTTCATGTCAAAGTCGGTCAAATATCGATTTAAAAAATGGAATTTTTCGGAATTTTTCAAAATGGCGGATGATGAATATCCCATAATATGGAAATGTTGCATCAAATCAAGGATTTGTATAGTAAGACTTTCCTAGATTATATTAATATTTTCATGCAGAATCTCTGATGTTTCTGTTCTTTTCTTTGGTGATATTTCGGTATGATTGATTTCAAAATTTCTTGATAAAAAAAAATATTTTAAGTGTGACACGGGAACATTTGTTTGACAGATATCCAGGATATACTGTTACCAGAAAATAGTTTACAATATAAAAAAATTTCTCTTCTTTTTTTATAGGTGTTTTCCGGTATATTTTATCTTTCTTTAGAAATGTATTTATACATCCCTTTTAGAACAAAAAATGTTTTCATCCCATGAGAAAAAAACCAATGCCCGAAAATTAATATAGATAAATATTCTATACCTTTAAAATTTCGAATGTAGGACAGAAAGTCACAGGACAAAAAGTAACGGACAAAAAGTCACGGACAAAAAGTCACAGGACAAAAAGTCACAATTAATTTTTTCTGACTATTTTCTTTGAATAAAAAATTCTTATTTCTACAAACATATTTTTGTATTTCTTTTGAAGTATTGTAGGAAATCTGACTTAATAAACAAAATTTATCAAAAAAATATCAAAGTAAATCAAATAATTGTTAAAAAAAAAATGTCAAATGGCTTAATTGACACTTGAAAGGCTTCAAAGAAAGAAATCTTTCTTTTGCATGATTAAAATTAAATAAATCTTCATTTTTCAAGTATAATGACACATTTCCTAAGCTTTTATATGAATATATGTATAAAAAAGTAAATATTTCAAGATATTTCTCTTATATATTCAAACAATTGTCAACATATTATTTGAGACTTTTTGTCCTGTGACTTTTTGTTCTACCAAATTTGTGACTTTATGTCCTGTGACTTTTTGTCCTGTGACTTTCTGTCCGTTTACCAAAATTTCATCCCTTTACAGAACAGGTGAACTCTGACTTGGGTTGTAATGTTACATAACAATACAGTGTCAGGTAGACGTGCAAATTAAAAGCAACCAGTTGACATTAAACATCCTGTGTGTACATGTATTACCAGAGTTTAAATTTTGCGATATACAAAAGTTTTCATAAATGTTCAAATAAACTTTCTCTTATTTTCCCGTTTCAAATCAGAAAAAGTATCTATCATAATAAACTTTAAGAAACTATGAATATTATGAAAATGTCTTTAAGAAAATATTTTTTTTGCTTAAAAGATTTTCAAATATTTTTATTTTTCCATAATTATTTAAAAAAAATATTATGATTCAAATTTAAATTCAAGTGGATTTTATTTTTATTTTATAGGAAATTCAACGAGATTTCATTGCATATGATTAATTTTTTTTTCTAATTCAATGTTTTAAGCTAAATCCAGGCATTTAATGAATCGATATGAAGTTTAACATTTGTAAAAAATATTTTATTGTTTACATTTCAACAGAGACCTATAATACGATTGCTCTGATTTCAACAATATTGTATATCCTATAATATCTATCGACAGAGTTATCGGTCCTGAATAGGACTGACATAGTTGGGTATGAAATTTTGGGGCCAAAAAGGGGTCTAACTATACCTACTCCTTTACTGTTTGTAATTTAGGTAATGAATGATACCTCATTTCTGTCTGAGTACTTTTGATTACAACTCGATTACAAGATGCATTACCTGTTCTCTTCACCTGTTATACCATATTGAAGTTGAAGGTCGCCGTTTACTTCGTTATGATCGAACTTTGCGTTCATCATATTTCCAATTGGTACATATTTCGGAATGGGTGCCCCAGCAATAACTTCACACATCTAAAAAAGAAAATGTCTCTCTCTTGTACAATGTTTTTTTTTTTTTTTTTTTTTTTTTTTTTTTTAAATTAAAGTCAACTGAAGATATACAATGTTAAAGAGATGTACGGAAGCGTATTAGCGCCACACATTTTTTATAATTTTGTTTTCCTATCTTTGCGTTACAACGCAAACCTTTGCATTATAACGCAAACATTTGCGAAATAAGCAAGCATTTGCGTAAAAACGCAAACCGTTGCGTCATAACGCAAACATATGCGTAATAACATAAACATTTGTTTTATTTGATTTCCTATTTAAGATTCAAAGAGGAAACAGCAGTTATAAATGGAGGAGGCTGTATATATTAAAATTTATCACCTTTGTAGTCATTGCAAAGTAAAATGCTTGCATAATTAGAACATATCATTAACTATAATGAGCAGAATAATATAAGAAGATGTGGTATGAGTGCCAATAAGAAAACTCTCCATCTAAGTCACTATTCGTATTCTATTTCTTTACCCACCATGATGTCCTAGATTAACAGTGACGCTTAAATCAGATAAAAATTCAATTAAATACGAAATTAAACAGCAATCTAAAATACAGTTTTAATGTTCACGCAAACAATACTATGAGCGGATTTGAAACATATATAAAAAAAAAATCCCGAACATTTGCAATCCAATATTAAAGATAAAATATTGTTACCGTGACGTTTGCGCACTCTCCTTCACTAAATAGATGACAAGGATTCCACGAGTATTTTGCTCCACCAAATATTTCAGAAGGAATATCTTTAAACCTAAATAATATATATATAAAGCAAGATCATATATAAAGCAAGATCACTGTCAATATCATAATTTGCTCCATCTAACGGGAAAACAATATTCTGCTCAATATATAATAAGATCCTGAAAGTGATATATACTATTTACAATTCTAGTGTACTCCTTGGAAAATGATGTATAAAAATAAATATACAGTAACAATATTATACTATTCCATTACTTGTTCTTTCTACCATGACCTCTTTGTTGGTTTGCTGCTTATGTGAAATGTAATGAAACAATTAAGGGTTTTCAATTGTACAGGATTTGGTTGCTCCATACAGAATATCTACGACAAATCTGACCAAGGATATATTTTGCTTGTCGTTACCACAGTTCTGTATTATATCCTCCGAATGCGAGTCATCGCCGGATTGGCACTGTCATGTGGAACATGACGAATGCCTACAGGATAGGAGGCACTGCGTACCCTTCCGAATCACCTACTGAGTTGACCGTCGTTTCAGGAGGGCTTCGAGTTTTGTAATTTTTTGTTTGGTCGTCAGTGAAGTGTTTTGTCTTTTGATATAATTTGATATTATTTAAAAAACAGAGCCATTTAAAAAAGTTCTTCAATCTTTATATCAAAAATGCGCAGTGTGAAAGTTTTTTATGTGTACTTTTGAATTTAATCATAATAAATATAAAACTAGTTCATGTTGTTTAAGGATGCCAAATGTGGTATCAGTGTATAAATCGGAGTTTAGTATGACGTTCATTATCACTGTACTAGTATACATATTTTTAAGGGGCCAGCTGAAGGACGCCTACGAGTGTGGGAGTTTCTCGCTACATTGAAGACCCATTGGTGGCCTTCGGCTGTTGTCTGCTCTATGGTCGGGTTGTTGTCGCTTTGAGACATTCCTCATTTCTTTTCTCAATTTTATTGTATCAAGACTTTAGTAGTAATGTATAGCGACGAATAACATGTTGATGTTATACTATTCAAACTCCTCTATTTATTCAAATTCTAAATGTTTTTTGAAGTTCTATATATATACTTCTGAGTGAATTGATCTCAGTGGAAAAGGCGCTACCTCTTACCTGGGTTCTGTGTCATTATCATTAGATAGAGATGTGAGATCTACGAAGTCCCCATTGGAATATTCGCACAAGCATGGACTTTTCTGTCTACAAACATCTATAATGGGGTGTGGATCATCGGAATAAACGTAACATGTCAATATAACAAGGGTGAAGAATATCAGCTGTGTGACGTCCGCCATGTTGGTCCAGATTAAAGTATTCGTCCATATCACAAGATAATCAAAGGCATGTGATGTATCAGTGTAACACAGTCAGATAAACTAATCATTTTACTCTTTGTTTTGATTTATCAACAAAAATTGATAAATTATAATCAAGGTTCAGATTGCCCCACATAAATGATACATGTTAAAAAAAATAGGGATCCGCTTAGTTTGGATTGGTGATGCAGTAATTCTTTTGGTTTTAATATTATAAAAATATAAACCTTATATGAAAAATTCAATTACACGGCCGACACTCGGCTAACCGAGAGATTAGTCGGTTAATCTATATTGAGTATGCAGCTATATGGGCGATTGGTCTGTTAATCGTGTTGGTTATACGTCTGTTAAGAGTAAAACGCTTAATTTAATGTTAAACTGTATTAAATATACAGATTTTTGGCATGTTATAAGAACCAAATCAAAAAAAGAAAAGTGTCTGACAAAATGATATCTATCATAGAACATTTTGCATTTGTAAAAACATTTCTTAGTCTGTGCAGTTTTCAGTAAAACTAAAAGGCGTCGCGCAAGTATGTAGTATTTATGCTTATACGCATAGCAATTTTTTGAATAAAAGGCGAAAAAAAGAAATTTAGATATCATTTAAAGGACAAAAAATAGTACTGTGGTTCTAAAAAATAAATTGACATTAGTAAATATTTCATAATTGTAAAATAAAATGAATAATACCACGTTTTAGTGAAAATTATGGGAATAAAGTCTGTTAATGGGTTGGACAATTGAAATGTGTCAGTTAAGAGTTATTTAGCCACGACAAATTTAAGATTGAGATGTTCCTGAGTAAACACAAATGACAATACGGTGCCACAGTATCCTAGAAAGAGGATTTTTATTTTGACTTTCTTCGCATTTTATTGAAGGGTGTGTCACTTCAATATAGCGTGATATGTATTGGCCTCTGGAATATGTATGAATGTTTTATTGACGTTTTCAAGCAGCCTTAATTTTTGTGTCTGTTTGAAGTAGCACGTTCTCAATTCCGACTGAAAGTGTCTTTCTAATTATAATTTACAACACAGGGTACATATAACGTGTTCTCGTTCCCATATGAACATGATATTTGTCACTGGACGTTAAACCCTAATTCGTCAGCATCATCCAATTGGTTCTTTTCTTCTATTACTAAATCATATGTTGTTTACAAATCACTCTAAAGAAGTAAACGGAAAGGAGCGAATGCAGCTACATTTGGTTATTTTAAGTTTCAATTAATTTTATTCCGTTTAGTTCCTTTCTACATAAGTGCAGAGGAGAAGTACAGTTGTCTATGGTGGCCGGTGAAGTCAATTTCGCGTTTTCGCGATATCGCTTTTCATGTTCTATAGGGCGAAAACGCGAAATAGCGAAAAGGCGAAATCGCAAAGTCGAAAACGCGAAAACGCGAAGTCGAAAACGAGAAATCGGTTTCGCATTTTCGCGTTTTCGACTTCGCAATTTCGCGGTTCCGCCATATAGAATATGTGAGGCGAAAACGCTAAAGCGCTAAAACGCAAAATGGCATTAACCTGCCACCATAGTTGTCCGCATGTAAACTTCTAGAATTTGTCACCAATATAAGTACATCGCAGTCCGTTACTGTTTCAACAGCCATCGGTGTTTCATGTGTGTATTCTTAAACAAGTATTATTTTTCTCTCGTTTTTAGCAATATATCACTCTCTACTGTCCTTATATATTATTCTATATTCTGCGTTTCCATCCAGATTCTCGTGTATACCATGAGGGTCCGGATTGGGGTGTTGTTTATTTCTGTATTCTTTAAATTGTTATGTCATTTTTTTCTACATTTTATTTATCTTACTCGTTATTCTTTCTTCATTTTTCATATTTTGTCATCCCAATATATTTTACTTACTGATGTTTAGTTACATCTCTGATTTATATTCTGGTTACCAATGTAGATGACAAATGTGTGTCATTCATGACAATTAAACAGAATCAACATGATTTATGCGATCATTCTTGGATGAAATTAATATTACTTTAATATTACACTTTTTGAAACCATTTTTATCGATTTTCAATTTCATGTGTTGTTTCCGTATATGTTATGTTTCATTGCTCATGTATTGTTTTCGTATATTTTAGCCGCTCGTCTTGAGCCTACTCATTTGATCCGATAACACCCCATCTATATAGCATTGCCAAATAAAATTATAATTTTATTGCCATTCAGAACTCTTAACAGACCAATTAACAGACCGGGTTTTATACATCCGACCCATGCATAAACAGACCAGGTTTTAAATAAAGATTGATTTATGTCACCAAAATACAGATGTTCGTGTAGATTTTTCACACAATGATTTCAATATGATTAACAAACATAATGCCTTTATTTTTTCGATGTTCAAAATATTGAATGCAAGTAAATTTAACCAATGTGTCATTTTGTGTACATGTTATGTGTGTAAAATGTGTATAAATTTATTGATGAGTAAACCGCCTTTTCATTTTATAGATCTTACATCGAAGCTAGAAAAATAATAATTACACCACTGAATTCAGTACATTGAATTGTTTTGTTAGACATGAATACTTTTTATGATGAAAATATATTTAGAAAGATATACAATGAAACATGCTGAACTTTCAATGATTTTCTCGATAACACCTGATTAACAGACTTTAGCCAACCCGATTAACAGACCAACCGCCGATATAGCCGCATACTCAATATAGATTAACCGACCAATCTCTCGGTTAGCCGAGTGTCGGCCGTGAATTAGAGGTATTATGTTTCAAAATTGCTTTCACGTGTAAAATGTTATACCTTAGTTATCATTTCTGTAAACAAAAACACTAAATACTTATGCAGTATCGAAATATAATACTTCCGAATAATTTTTTTTACACATTTAAGTTATTCAATCATAGTGTATTTCTTAAGAAAGATCACTGACAAGTCTAATTTATATTATACCGAAGGTTGTAAAGAAGTGTTTGACACACTTGATTTACTATATACAAATCCGAAATTTATGTGTACTCATTGACAGAAAGATCTCTAAATAATTAAATTGCCCCCACCCCTGTATTTATTGCACATTATGGCTGTATTTTTATTATATTTCAAACTTAACCTTCACATGTGTGTACCGTACCTTAAAGCTGTAGCAACATTGTGTTGAGGTTTTGTTACATTTAACCCAATTGTAATTGCTAGGATATGTCTGTAAACTTGGCTTTTGAAAGATTTGGCAAAATAAAGAACGAGAAGGACATACATTGGCAAATCAATTTCCAATCAAAGTAGAATAGAGAATGATAACGGGGAAATATGTCAAAGAGACGACAATCAGACAAAACAATGGAAAACCGCCCAATGGGCCTACAAGGCAGCAAGAATCCCACCCGCATTTTTAAGCACTATTTTTTCCCCTTTCAGGTGCAAATGTATTCCTATTGTCAGAGAACATTAAGACGGAAAATACATTACCAAATAAGTCTACTCGCAAGAAAAGTAAAAATACATTTTTATCCAGTGGGTTAAAGTTTTTAATTTTTTTCCCAATGAAAACTAAGTTGCTTAAGCTTCATTGATAATACATACATATTTCAATCTTTCGTAAATCTCTGTTCTTACAAATATTCTAACAAACCCCTCTCTCGTTCTGATTCGTTGAGGATTTTTATACCGTTGATTGTTACAACATGTTTTGAGTGACCACTGTCATCGATTTTTTTTTGTCTTTGGCTATTCGTCACTATAGTGAAATTTGGCTTTGATATTAGATTTTGGTTTATATCATTTTTCATCATGATAAAATTGCGAATTCTATTGTTCCTGGGTTTATATCATTTTTCATCATGATAAAATTGCGAATTTTATTGTTTCTAATTTTACTTGTATTTAATCTTTCAAAATTCAAACATTCACGAATATAATTTTGCCAAAATATAGACTTTCGTACCTCATATTTATAGTTTCCTTTCAAAGCTAAATTTTGGTTATGTTTCTTCTCATGTATTTTCTGTCTATCGTTGACATCTCTCAAACTGATAAGTGCAATGACAAACCAATATGAATGACACCGATTTAATGAAACAATGTCCTCTGATTCTCAAAATGTAAAATGATTAGGAAACTAACGAACTGAGGAGAGAGATAATGCTACTATTCAGGGGATACAACAGTGTTATGATGATAGAGGACGAATTTGCTATTTCTAATATTTATCACAAAAAGTTTGACTTCTCTGAAAAACATCAAAATCGTCACATTGGTCGCTGCAACGATACTAAATTTATAACGAAAAATAAAATTGTCAATAATAAAAACACAAAAGAATATATAAGTCTATTCTTGCTGTACGACAATGGTCGGTCATAAAGCAGAAGGCAGTAATATTGCTGTTTTCAACTATTTAGTCGGGTTGTTGCCACTTTGACATATTCCCCATTTCTCTTCTGAATTTGATGAAACTATTTGTGAATATTAGCTCCTTTGGTAGACAATTCTTCCAGTTATTGAGGTGAATATTAGCTCCTTTGGTAGACAATTCTTCCAGTTATTGAGGTGAATATTAGCTCCTTTGGTAGACAATTCTTCCAGTTATTGAAAAGTTGATAAAGAATGTACGTCTTGAATATATTACCAATGAAATTACAGTTGTTTCTTTTTTTATTTTGAATTCAAATTTTATTTTGCGTTTTAATTGTTACTATTTTAATTCACTTTTGCAGAGGATGAAAACTGACTTAGTTACTGTTTCTATTACTAAGTACTTAAGTAGAGCCAACATTGGTCTTATCACTTGTCTAAACGATGACACAAACATACTTTAATATTGAAAGTTTATATACAGAGAGAGCATATACGAAGTCGCTTTTCATGTATTAAACTGGGCGCTATATCTGTAATAACGGTTATCAACACTGCTTTCACAGTGTATTCGATAAATGATGCGGATACGTTATGCCATTGCAATTTATCAGGTTAAAAGAAAAACATTTCAAATACCAAGTACATTAAATAAATTGTACATGAAAATGGGGAATTTGTCAAAGAGACAACATCGCGAGAAAAGAGCAGAAAATAGTGGGTCTTCAGCATAGCGAAAAAACTTGGCCCCTAATCAAAATGTGCACTAGTTCAGTTAATATGAACGTCACACTTAACTCCAAAACATATTAAGAACTAAAATTAATAAAAAAGAATGAAAAAAAGATGAAAAAAAAAACCAACAACAGAGGCTCAAAACTTGGGACAGGCGCATCAATGCGGCCGGGGGGGGGGGGGGGGGGGTGGTTAACATGTTTTGTGATATAAAGCCCCCCACCTAATACCCCTAGCCAATGTAGAATTAGTAGAATAAACAAAAAAAACCAGCAAAATGCATAGTAAAGCTCAGTTTAAAAGAAGTCCGAGTCGGATGTCATTAAAACGTATTTATCAGTAAACATTGAAATATTATTCGTTATTCTTATAAAAACGATTGATAAAAGTGCAGAATTATTTGATTTAATTATAATTTCTTTAGATATAAAAGCAAGATGTTCACTATTTACAAGGACTACGAATGCTTTATGAAGAAATTATCTAATTGATTAATTCGGTTTAATTATAATGGTTTGATTACGCCACGGTCACTGACAAACTCAAATTGATTTTGTTTTTCAAATGACGTTATTATTTATACTGAGCAATAAGAGAACATATGTTCCTCTTACAATCATTCATTATGCTTTTCTACGAATTTTGTCATTTTTATCTTATAAATCTGATTACCAATGCAAAAGGTTATAAATATACTTTGATCTTATTTATGCCAAAAGTATTTCAGTTACAGAATTAAAATGTTATCTGATGAATTTCATGGACAATAAGATATGTAAAGAGTTGGACTGTCTTTCTATTGTAAAACATTTCTATTAAAATAAGTCGATCGTGTTCGTAAAGAGAGTACGCCTTGTTTCATGTTTGTGTCCTTCTAAAAAACCCTTCCTAAAACAAGTTTTAAAGATGGAAATATGTTGTTAATAAAGCAATACTCTAGATTAAAGAAAATCTGATATTCAGCCTATTTTGAAATTTGGACAAGAGCTTCCTTTTTTAATTTTTTTTAAATCAGAACATTCTTAAAACACCAAACGACAAATGAATAATTTCATTTAAAAAGTCATGCCATTATAGAGTACAAAAACCTTTTCAAACCTCCTTTCTATATATATAAAACTAAGATGTGGTTAGTTTGTCAATGAGACAGCTATCCACCAAAGTTCAAATAAAATGAAGTGGATGTAAGCAATGATAGGCAAGCGTGCATTCAACGACAAGAAAAACCTATACATTATAATCGACTATAAAAGCCTCTACATGAAAGATGTGAAACAAATCAATTAAGAAAACTAACTGCTTAATTTATAAAACAAATAAATTTGAAGAAAAAAACCCATAAATGTCAGACATGAACCAATGATACCCACTGAACTACAGACTCCTGACTTGGAACAGGAGAACAAATAACTACATTTGTATCATAAAAAAATGTATCCTAATAGAGAACAGACGACGTCAGTATAATGAGAACAATTTTCCGAAAGAATAGACGACGTCAGTATAATAAGAACAATTTCCCGGGAGAATAGACGGCTACGATATAACGAGAACATATCAGAGATAGAAAATCAGACGGTAACAGTATAACGAGAACATATCAAAGATAGAAAATCAGACGGTAACAGTATAACGAGAACATATCAAAGATAGAAAATCAGACGGTAACAGTATAACAAGAACATATCAAAGATAGAAAATCAGACGGAAACAGTATAACGAGAACATATCAAAGATTTTGTTGTGCAGACGAAGGACGTCAATAAAAGTGTTATTTATTTTGCTTTAGATATTTTGAGTCAATAAATAATACACTCAAACTCAAATATTTTATATGCATTTCATATTAGGAAAACTTCAACCAAATATAATAAACTAACTATGAGTTAGTTCACCAAAATAAAAAAAAAAGCTTAGTGCGGTTTAATATTAGTTGAGCTTTTGCCATTAAGTAACATTCTAATTCTTGAAGTTGATTGAAACAGTTTAATATAAAGAAAAAGCAAACTGAAAACATTTTACGTATTGAATAATAATAGGAAACTCATTTGAATATTTATTCCTTGGAAACAATATTAGTTTGCAAAATATTTGTAACGTTAACATTTGGTTAATTACTTTGTCAGACTGAATATTTCTACGTTTATAAAATTATCTTCCAAGGACATGTTCTCAATATTTTCCATACTTTAGAACAGTAGAAGTCATGATGTGCGACGTATACAACATCTGTTTTAGTTTTCTTGCTTTGAAATTTAAAAAAAACAACCCCAAAACCCATAAATCCAGTCAAATAATTCAACATGCAAAAAAACAATGAGGAGGAGCCTAATACTCCAGAGATCAATCACGTATGAAATATTGCAGCTTTTTAATATGCGTGCGCAACATTTTATAGATTGAACTTCATATATAATGTAAAATATATCATAGATTTGGCATTTGAACATCAATCTTCAAGATATAGCTATTATGTGAGTAAAATGTTTTTACCTTTTCAGTCATATTTAAAATTTTGTTTATTTTTCCATTCCAAGCACAAGATTTATTACATGCATTTTTCATTTTTTATTCATTTTATTTTTTTTATTTTTTAGTATCTTATAAATTTTTATATGCTTGTTTGATTCTTTTAAGTAAGTGCTTTGTAATTTTTTTTATTTATGTATTTTGTATTTTATATATTTTTTAAACGTGAAGTAATAGTAATTAGTAAATAGTAATTAGTTTAAACATATTTATTCATAGTGGATTGGGAAACAAGTTTTGCAACTTATATTAATCCCTTTCCACTATGCGGGTACGAGATATGGCTCTCTCTTAACACGGGTCAGCCATTTATCTGACTACGATTTGCTACGATTTTGACAGTATAAGTTGGGCAAATAAAACGTATTTTCTTTGTTTTATACATTTACAAAAACAGAATATGGAAAATAATTCGTAATTAACTATCACACATTTTTGTATAATTTTTGCATAATGAGTCCTAAACTTCGATGATATATTATTGTCTTGTAAAATAATAATTTGACCTCAACTGACCTATGATGTGACCTCATCTGACCTATGATGCGACCTCTTTTGGAGACTATTGCAAATTCTGTTATTGCAACGGGAAAGGAAAACTGTGGAAGCTAACACTTTGTACAAATTATTTCGAATCGGAAGTAAACAAATACGACATGAAGTTGTAGCTTTGAAATTGAAATAAAAAGTGTTCTATAAATTTGTATCGTAATTTTATATATTTTCTTTATCTGTACAGTAGTGTTACATGTAGAATCTTGTGAATGCTTTCAACATTATATCAAACATCACAGAACTTCAAGCTTTGTCAAATAGTATGGATACAAGTGATAGTTGGTCGCGCCTTTATCAACTTCACTAGGGTAGTCAAAATATTACCTCCCCTGAAAACAAAAAAAGTTTTGATCTTTTCAATGTTTGTTGCATTTTACCAAAGACTATTATCATGATCTCAAAAGAAAATGTTTCGTAGCAAACTTGTTCCTGAATAATGATTAATTACAGTTTATGGCCGAACAAAGTAAAGATTCGTCGAAATTACATTTTATTGATACGTTTAACACTTACCATTACCTTGAAAATATTTAACCTTTAAATAATAAGAATTTTCTTATTTTACTGATGAAATTTTACCCATAGGAACTCATTTCGAATAAAAGATATTATTCAGACAGCAATATTTGTCCCTTTCTAGGTTTGGATAATTCAGTTCTATACAGGGAACTCCATCACAAAAACAAAACAAAAAACGACAAAAGCGACGATTTTTCGATCCCGTTTTCGAATTTGCCCTATTTGGACGTCGATTTTCCTTTGGTCCCTTCCTACGATGTATATATTTCATTCCTTTTTTGGATTTCTATTAACGGAATTTATGTTTAACTTATAAATTATTAAGTCAGGGATTCCTTTCCATAAAATAATTAAAACCTTTACCAAATTCTTTCATAGATACAAAAAAAATTGCTGTACTGGTAGTGCTGTTATTAAAAACGTGAAATCACAGTCAAATTATAACGGCGACGTTGTCAATATTTAGGAAAAAATACGATCCATGGAAACTAGTTGATCCTTTGAATAAACCTATTTTTAAAGGTTACCAAATTAACAAAGTTTTGTTTTTTCTCTCTTCAAAACTATGACATAACTAAATATAAATGTATATCGCTATATATGTAAAGTTATGAAAACTAATAGCCAACAACATGTCGTTGCTTTGTGCCTATGTTTTAAGTTTATATATTTTTTTTTTATCTTGTACCGATCTTTTGAATTCTGTCAATTGCATCTGTTTTTTTACAGTTTGTTTTTATTTTTTAATATAACACCACTGGCCCCGGGGAGGGTTGAGTGCTCACAGCCATGTTTACCACCACATTCGTTTTGTTTATCTCCCAAGTCGGGAGCCTGTAATTCAGGGGTTGTCTTTGGTTCATGTCTGTCATATTCTACATGTAAACTTTTATCGATTAAGTTTTCATTTATATCAAAATTTAAGTGACTGAAATTTATAAATTGAACTTGGACGATTTTTCGATTGTCTATTTGAAACTACTTACATATAAGAATGCTAAATGAATGAGTTGGTGAAACAAAGAACACATTTTCTGAAGACTTTACAGACATAACACCAAATGATCTACACATTTATATAAAAGAATAAAAAATGAAATACATGCGGCAACGTTCTGCATTATAATACCAAAATTAATTTTCTAAACTTCATATTATCTTCCTCGGAGATTTTGAATATCGTAAAAGCATCTAGTTTTTAATTATCTTATTTCAATTTTCTATTGGTTACATGTAACACTTCCCTATTAAAATCTGAGTTATGCCGCTTTGTCCGACGAATTTTACTTAAAAGACGAGAAAGAGGACAAAGTAAAACAAGTCATGACAGCGCCCGTTAAACTTTCGAAAAGGGACGTCAACTTTACCATTGTAATTGAACCCATCAATCGAAATACTCCATGCAAGCAACACCCATCAATCAAGTAAACTCTTTTCGAAAACTGGAGCCCTGTAATAAATAAATCGTCAACTGGAAACAGATTTGTGCATATGGAAGTGCTGCTGAAATGCTGCAATATAAAACTAAACTTTTTTAACAATGGAAAAATATGATTATAATGCAGATTTACCATTTTGTAGTCAAGAGCCTGTAATTCAGTGATTGTAGCTTGTTTTCTTTCAGCCATAATTGATTAGTATTAATTATAATTTTATTATAAACCAGGCCAATGGTGTTCTTGTTTGAATTGTTTATCGTTTTGTCATACTGAGGCCGTTTACAGCTGACTGTACATTGACCTATATAATTGCTGTTATCCACGTCAAATGCAAATCTAATTCTCATTTCTTTTGTATATGTGATGCATTTTCATATAAGGAAATTGATTAATTTTCATCAAATAAAGTTAATCGACTCCATAACAAAATTTATGAAGTCAGAAGTGTTGATTATGTATGCATACTTTTTAAGCGAACGTCTGAGGTAATATATCAGTACATTTCGTAAAAAAAGCATTTATTGCAAATATGGTAAATTCTATTTTTTCTAACAATTTGTCAAGATCTATGTGTAGAATAGAATTTATTAATTCTTATTACACGCCATTGAGACAACTACCCACCAAAATTCAAATAAAGTGCATGTAAGCAATGATCTTACCGTACGGTTTATTTTAAATTATATGCTCACATCTGAATGCGTCTGATGTCCTTTTTTTATAGATAGTACTTGTCAAATAGTTGATGTGGATTGTTAGCTTATATCATAATGCATTCAGACAAACAAAAGCGCAGAAGGTTCACTTTATGTACTTTGTCAGACAAGGCCTCTTAAACAGAAAAAAATAGACTACCTTCTTTTCTAACTGAATACAATCCGATTCCGAATTGTATGCTAGATTTTGATACTGTTCAATCGCTTAACTTGTTCACTAAAGTGTTAAGATTAAGAGCAGCAACATACATTGATTTGTAAAATGGGTTATTATTGGAATAAATAAAACTACTGGTAACCCTACATATTCTTTAACAACATTTACCAAGGACGAAATTTTTCAAAATCATAAATCTGTCCTTCTTTCTTTTGGTATCAACATCAAAGAAAACGAAATAAATTTCTTTTCGTTATAAGGCTTAACGAATACCGTTATGCGTAGTAATTTGCACGGGTGGATTCACCCATGCATACCTAAGCGGGAATTAAATCATTCGACGGTTTGCATTCAATCAGTCTACACGTTTAATTCAATTGCTGTTAAGGTCTGTTTGACTTTTTTCTACTTCATGTCTGACGAGGAAGTCCAAAGTTCTCCTGAATGTGCACCTGCAAGAAGTCATTATAGGAGTGAAGATGACAATCCTACTAGCATCCCTACAGCTGATGCTTTCTCGTTGTTTTCCACAGGACATTGGTCGTCTAATTGTCCAGAAATAAGCGGTCTAACAACACCAGCAGTTCCAAATGAGGTATTATCTTTGATTGACTTTAATTTATGTTTAGACACATATGAGTATGACAATGAGTTAATACAACTTTATAATGTAAAAGGTCGATTGTATAATAGCCTACAATTTTGGATAGAGAAACTTTTTTTTTTTTTTTTTTTGGAAAATTACCGATGCACCTACTTCTGTATTTTTGGTATTTACGGGAGTCGCTAAGGAAGTTAGCACTCCCCCTTTTGTTGTTAATACTTTATCGGTGTTGATTCTTGACCCCAGACACGTACATCAATACGAAATGTTATTTAAATTTAAATACGAGGTTTGATTCAAGACATCATCGGGGTACCTTCATGATATAGATATGCATGTTGAATCACAAAAGTTTCTTGTGTTTTCATAGAAAAGTGACACTTATAAATCCTTGTTATACGACTGCAAGGAAATTTGCAGCGGATATTGGTAAAATCATTGCATTATTACCCGCATTAAGTAATATATGTAGAATTTTGACAAGACACACCATTTAGTAAATGATCGATGGGACTCTAGAGTTAAGTTAGATCTTGTGTCTATTAAAGAGTTAGAATTTTGGCATTCTTCACTAAAATCTCAAGGTCAACTTGGCGAGAATTAAAGGCAGTGATTTTGACTTGGAAAGCTTTCCTGATCATTTTAAAATAAATTTCA